>NC_068367.1:27718753-27968753 GCF_020536995.1 Dreissena polymorpha
GCCATAATCTCTCAGCAGGGTTTCTCCATAAAACTATTTCTCAGTCTTCACGATAGTTCATTTTACCCACTAGCCATTCCGGCTACTTGAATGGTGAAGACAAGTAGCCCTGCAGCAAAATTTCTAGACCAAAGTAAATTTGTTAGAATATACACCCTGCTAAAGGGTTTAATCTTTCAATAGCAGATAATCTATTAAAAAGTAAAATTGTATCCGTGGTACGTTAACTGTAAAGCCTATTGCAAAAACAATTGCAACACAATATAACAAGTCAAGGTAATTATGTCCTTTATTAATCATAAGTCTTTAACATGTGATAAACAACTTCTTCGTTCATCTCATCATCACTGCCATCCTGGAGATCCTCTTTGTCAGAAACCATATCCTGTAAAACAAGCAACCTGATAGTTATTTTCCAGAAGTTTACTTGACAAGTGAAGACATAGATCATAAGATGGCATACTTTTATCATACATGTTGACTTTTTTCTTATGTTGTGTTTTAAGCATAGCTTATTAATCTCTGTCTTACAGAAGTAGCTTCTCCTTCATCACTGATTTTTAACCACTTTTCTTGAAATTCACGTTTCCGTGATTTTTCATAGTCATTTGTTGACTTACGATCAGTAGTGGGCAGTTTCTTGCCAGGCTTCGCTTTAGCTACGTATTTAAGCATTATGCAGCCTTATGCGCGTAGGGACTTATACTTTGGAAACACACACAAGGTCACAAAGTAAAACTATGTTTATTCCGGAAATACAAGCCGCGGACGTCGATTGGTTTCCTTCTGCAGTAAACACATCAGCATGACGTATGCCAACATTAAATAACCAGTTTAAATTGTTCACCACGTGGCCTGGGTTACTACTCGAAAATGACCGTTGAATGTATGGACCAATCGGAACGCATTTAAATCTCGTATTTTAGGCGAAGTTGAACGAAGTTCTGTCGGAAATCCTCGGGAAGTACTCACAAAATAATGAAGTTTATCACACTTAAAAATGTAAACAATATTAATACATGGACAGTGATTTTTTTTGCTCAAATTTACAGCCGATTTTCGGCTGCTTCCCAATCGCAAAAATACACGTTTTTCCCAAAAATCTGACCAAAATTTCCCAAAAAAAGCCCAACTTCCAAAAAAAAAAAAAAAAAAAAATTTTTTTTTTTTTTTTTTTTTTTTAGAAAGAAGTCTCATATAACTTAATTATGATTTCATAAATTTAGGTCTCAACTTTATTTTTTAAACATCTTACAAAATATATAACTTGAATTTAGTCATTTTTGTCCATAAATCATTCCCAAACTTGCCACTTTTATTGATTAAAAAAAAATCCCAGACTCCTTTTCTAGAAAACTCCCTGAACATGCACTTAAAAACAATATCACTTCTGTTACTTATAATCCTATTTATAATGCTTAATTTTTCCCAATTTCATGGTTTATCGCGCTATTTTTCCCAATTTCACAGTTTATTGCGCTAATTTTCCCAATTCAAAAGGCAAAGGCTGTTACAAATTAAAGCAAAAAAAATCCCTGACAGAATTTCTACTGGCCCGACGGGCGTACGATATGGCAATTTTAATAGGCCTGAGCTATAATTTACACGCCCAGGCCACCGGGCGTGCGCTTATTTCGCAGACTGATTTCTTGTGGAGAAATTTGCGTTTTTAATGACCATGTTGGGAAAACATGGATACCAAATGGAGAAGACTAGGAAACCTTATGATGTGAGCATCAACTTCAGGGGACAAAAATTCCACTCGTCCGCTCGTATTTACGAGTGAAATCTTGAAAGGACGAGTGAATTTCCCTAAAGCTCTCGTCCTACAGGACGAGTGAAAAAAAACTGATGTTAAAATATATATTTTCTGACCAGTAAGACTCATTTTCATTAAATAAAATCATTTCTTAAAGCATATCTATTCCGAAAGTAGAACGCGAATGAACCGGAAATCGTAATTGTAAATTTCATACAGCAGGTGCGCGTTGTTATGCGAGACTGTGTCCCGAGTAAATATTGGTTTTTTTGGTGTAAACTTTGCGCGTCCATGTTGACAGGGAATCATCTGACTTCATGCACTGTAAGTATTGATTTTTTTAAAGAATTATTTTACTGCGAAGTACGGTTTTAAACCAGTCTGAAATTCATCTGAAAAATGTCTGACATACGAGCGTTCTTTAAAGGGGGCAGGAGCGATGTTCAACCATCCGAAATGGAAAGCACTCAAGCATTAGAAAAAGGAAAAAACAAATTTGTCTTCATTTATTTATTTTGTGTTCCTCATAAATAAAGTAAGTTAACATTTCTTCTGTGATCAGCTGGCATGAATAACTAAGTAAGCAGCATTTTAGCAGTGATTTAGGAAACATTGTTAGTCATATCAGTCCTTTGCAATCTTTCTTTCACACATATTTGAAGGACAAGTGCATGTGTTTGCAGGACGAGTGAAAATTTTAATGCACTTGTTCTGCAGGACGAGTGCCATTTATAAATATTTTTGTCCCCTGAACTTTATAATTCTTTTTCGTGACAAAAACCCTAATTTCCAGCCATTTTGTTGCAATTTCTTTGCTTTGTAGAGGCCTATAGTAAGCGTATGTTGGTACATATGCATACAAATGTACTTTTAATGCCTTATATATTATCAATAGTGCCTTTTCAACATGCTCCAGTTTTATTTCTTTTTACCAACACTATTTTGGAAAATATAAAGAAAGACTTGACTGCTTAGTAACATAAATTAATTGGTTGGGTACATAGAATAATGTTTTAATAAGTGTATGTGGGGGTTGTATGTATAATATTTAAATGTGGCGTGTTCTGAGCCTTTTGGTACTTATATATATAATTCGTCAAGCGTCATAATGAGAAAAAACTCATTTGAAATGACGTCCAGAGCTCCAGATAAGGTTTTGTTGAATTCTTAACCTTACTACCAGATTTTCAAAAATAATTCTTAACTCTGAAATTTTATTCATAAGGTTACTACTAAGTTTTGGAAAATAATTCTTAACTTTTCTAAATGACCTAAAAATAAATAATAATGGATATTTTCATGCAGAAAATAAACAAGAGCACCTCCTTGGTGGGGGGGGGGGGGGGGATTCTTGGGTGCGATGGTTGGACGGTATTTCAAAAATAAAATAATAAAAATAAATATTTGTGTTTTTTAAAGATTCGGGGAGGGGGGGGGGGGGGGTAATTTTAGCAAAGTTTAATAATTTGACCTTGAGAGTCAAGGTCATTCAAAGGTCAATGTAAAATTTAACTTGCCAGGTACAGTAACCTCATGATAGCATGAAAGTATTTGAAGTTTGAAAGCAAAAGCCTTGATACTTAAGAAGAAAAGTATCTTCTGCTTCGCAAACGGAGCAGGCCGATTGTTCATGCTAGGTTGGTTAACAGATGCCAACATAGTAGGCTGACTGTGCATGCTAGGTTGGTTAATGGACGCAGGAGGGTTCCAGAACACGGGTCCATTGTTTGGAAAAACAAAGTAGGGCACGACAGGAGTGCTTGCGTTCGGAGGATTGGGAAGCCTTTGTAGGGCATTCATGAGGGACGTTTAGGGTATGGGTGTCTGGCTTTTGTCTCCAAATGCACCATGGTACATGCGTGATGGGTACTTGGGGGAAGCAGCCTCAGTTTTATAGGTGACCGGACTGCGCCACCTAAGACCCGCCTCACTATCTGTTCTTCCCCACGGCAGCTTCCGTTCCCTATGTCCAGCGGGGGTATGGGATAAATATGGGGGTATGGGGGTATGTGAAGTCTGCAATGAAAGAAAAGGTCTTGGCCTGGAGGGGGGCTGATGTCGATATTTGGTCTGGCCAAGTCAACTGGTGTTGTACATGAATAGGAAGGGATCTTTGGACAAGGGGTTGGGACCAATCTTGCAACTGCGATTGCAGTTCTGAGATATTTTCCTGCAGTGTATTAATCTCCGCGACAAGCGCAGCCTTTTCTCGAGCTTCCGGCCGGTTCCTCTGCGCACCTAACCCCACTTTTCGTGTGAGACTGTCTCACCAGTCACCAGTAAACAACCGCCCCATATTTCTTCATTGGTTTCTTCATCTTCCTCCAGCGTCCTTGCAAATAACCTTGGATTAGGACGGAAGTCCATCATCTGCATGGCCTCTTCATCCAGAGGTCGCCGCATGAGTATTCCCAGAGATTCTGGATATAGGTTACCAGCATTCTCCCGGAGATGTAGAGTAATTTCAGGTATTATCCACCCTTTAGTGATAAATAACCTTATTTTCTTTTCATATCTACTTTCACTTCAGAAAATACATGTCACTAAGAAATACCAAGTTTGATTGGATAATTTAAGCCAATGAAATTACTTTTACCTCAAACTAAAGTGTATGGTTGAAACGGTTTAAAGTCAAAACGGCCTCTGCTAATATCGACCCCTTGCGGCAATTATCCACCCCCTTAAGGTTTAGTGTTTTTTTTCATTCAGATCTATGCATAAATCCATTTTTTAATTAAGAATCTGAGAATCTGAAAATCTGAGAAACACATATGATATTAACACAGTAAATATAAATAATCTAAGTAAGTCAGACGCAAGGCATGCAAAGTAAATATCTACTACTTAGATGTAACGTAATTAGAGTTTTAATTAATCGTGATGTGTACTCCAAATACATACTTTGATTAACTTTTATCGGAAAATCTATGCTTTAACAATATTTCTTTTAGTTAAATGCATTACCAGAGATCGGGATAAAGGTGCGCAGTGCGTTCTTTTCCCATTAAAATGGAAAAGTGCATCATTTCCATAATGAAAACTTGTTGATATCAACGCAAAACGTCCTATTTGAACTGATGCGATTTAATTTAATCATATTTTTCAACTTCGCTTTTGCTTTAGTTTGTTAATTTAATCCAAAGTTAAATGTAAGCATGTGTTGTTTTTTTACTGGAATTGTAAACATAGTCAGTTAAAAGTCTTCCGAAAATTTGCACTATGTAAATTGACAGTTTGACGTCATCAAATGAAAACCGCTTCCTGTCTGAAGTAATAAAGCGACAAATTTCTCGCTGACAAAATTGGCTTCCTTTGTCTAGCAATCAACATGCCGAACCAATCGTGTGTTTGTTCCTCAATGGCAATCGTCAAATTTAATGATAGCAGGTGCATAGCTCCGCCTTAGAATCTTTTGCAGAGAACGGAGGTGGAGTTAACGGTTAATTGAGCAAGGGTTTGCGAGGTGAGTCGATATTACCAGACACAGTTATTTTTGTGTACGGTAATATCGACCCCCCATAAAAGATCAGTTACAATGTAAACTATTCATTATGTTATAAAAACAACATCTGCAGGGCTTATTTTATCCAGATATACATATGATTTATCATAAAGCGCCCTCAGACTACTTTGGGGGAATGAGTCCGCAGCCCTTAGGAGGGAGAATTTTCGCGGCGTTTCCCTTTTTAGGGGATTTTTTTACTTACTCTCCCATTATTACATTTGAACATGTTTGCACTATATTCATTGCATTTTGCATAATTGAGTATGTTTGCAAAGATTAAATTGAAATAGAACTGAGATATAATAATCATGAGACACATCTTTATATTAAAAAAAAAATAAAAAAAAAATTGTTTTTTTATTTTAGGGGGAATTTTTCTCCCCAAAAGGGAAAACAGTATACTTTTCAGGTGTGGGACTGCCGCCAAATTTCAACTGCAGATTTAACAGATTGAGGGCCCTGTCATATAAGTATCAAATCGAAAATTCAATGCAAACATACAGCACTACGTACTGTTAACGATGCATTTAATTTTTACCGGTAAAAATTCGAAAGTTCACTCTTCCTATGTAAACATCAAACATGACGCGCGATGACGTCAAACATGACGGAGGCCGATCAACTTTATATTTTTCTAAGAAAAGCATAACAAGAACATTTAATAACATGAATTTAATTGGTTCTGGCTACCATAACTTTAAATGTCGCTTTTTATTATTTTTGACAGGCGCGACTTTATAGTTATGGACCAACCCCATTAGGAAAGTCAACCAGAAATTCCCGAAAAGTTGACACTTAACAAAAACCCTTCCAAAACAGCTTTTAAATGCAGTTATTGGCCCAAATCAACCACTTGATGGAAAGATTTTCATTTACATATATATTCTTTCACAAAATACTATATTAAACATTTAAAATTTATCTATTCTGCTCTTATATATTGAGAAAAATAGCGATGTGACAGACTTTCTTGAAATGTGAATCTCTCGAGATTTCACGGTCATATGATGTTATTTCTATTTTTAGTAACATACCATGTGCTCAAGTGTTTTCAAATTCAGAATGACATTTCCCGGTATTTTAGATTATTCTGGCTTGTTTTGTAAACAAATTGTATGGTAAATACAAACTCAAGGTAAATAGTATTTAAAACTACCCAATTCACACTGAAATCACACTGAAATCAGTCTTATAATCCACCAGAAGTAAGTTGTTAATCTCAAATAATAGATTTCAGAAAACAAAAGTAATGTTTACAATTTCAGCAAAAAATGCCAAGGTCGATCCGAAAGTATCCAAATGAAAACTCGTCACGTGACAAAGCGACAATGGCGTCACAATTGTGAATTTCAGACCGATGAGAGTTATTTTCATCTATTGTAAGATGCATTTGAAACATTTGAACCTTAAAATATTCCCCGATGCAGTAATTTATATTCATTCAACAATATACGTAGAAATGTATCCAAGAAAATTAGCTTTCTTTGATTTATAGCGTGACATAAATATGTTACGGCTCTGGTTGACTTTCGATATGGGGTTGGCTTCAGCGTACAGGTATGTCAATACTATATAAACTGTACGCTTTAGTTTCTTTAGCTAGAATTTAATTACTGGGGGTCGATAATACACGCGGGTCGGATTTACCCGAAATTACTCTACAAGGGGTTTAGCCAATTTTGGTCCAATCTCCAGAATGGATGTCAAAAAGTGAGGAGGGTCAAAGTTTACCTGTACCTTCCTGTGTGCTACCGGTGTCCTTGGTGTGGCCGGTCTACTGCCCATATCCGCCATTTTAATTCAAAATGTTTAATAGACAAAAAAACAACAAACAAGAAATGTGTCCACAGGACACATAGATGCCCCCAACTGTAACTTTGTCACTACATAAAAGTATAACTGTGTAAACGCTTGGTAGAAGTTATTAGTTTTTTTTCAAATCCTAAACGCAGATTTCGAAACTAATCGCGGACCCTAAGTTCAAGGTCAAGGTCACAGGGGTCAAAATTTGTGTGCTTATGGAAAGGCCTTGTCCATATACACATGCATTCCAAATATGAAATTGCTATCTGAAGCGACATAGAAGTTATGAGCATTTTTCGTAATCTAAACGCAAAGTGTGACGTACAGACGGACGGACGGACGGACAGTCCAATCACTTTATGCCTTCCTTCGGGGGCATAAAAATGCCTTAGAATATCAAAATAAATCAGAAAGCCACATAAAGTAGAGAGCAGACAACATGCTTAATCCTTGAAATGCACTAAGTGACCCAGTGACCTAGTTTTTGACCTGGCATGACCCATATTCGAACTTGACCTAGATATTGTCTTCATACAACTTCTTACCAAGTTTAGTAAAGATCAGATGAAAACTACTTCAATTAGAGAGCGGACACCATGCTAAATCCTTGAAATGCACTAAGTGACCCAGTTACCTAGTTTTTGACCCGGCATGACCCATATTCGAACTTGACCTAGATATTGTCTTGATACAACTTCTGACCAAGTTTAGTAAAGATCAGATGAAGGAAATTCAGCGCCGAAATCAAAACAAAACATTTTTAAAAGGACATGGAGAAAACCAAAGAATTCAGTGCAATTTGAACGCTTGGACCGGAAGTATCAGCGCTTATCTGATCAGGAAGATATACAAAATGGCAGCCCCCATGAAAATAACAACTATGCTGATTTTACAAGTCGTTTCGGCCTATTCAGGTACACCAACTTATTACAGATTCCCCAGGTATAGTCATCAAAGAACGGTAGTAACAGTTTCCGGCATGCGGCTCCAGTTCTGTGGAATTCCTTTCAAGAAAGCTTCAGAAAAGCGAGCAATTTTAATCAATTTAAGAGCTTAATTGTGCACTGGAATGGTAAAGAATGTAAATGCTCAGCATGCAATGTCACATAGGCTCGCATAGCTGGCACACAGATCTGGAGCGGCATGCCACACTGCTTCCTTTTGTTTTGTTCTTCGGCTGCTTGTGCTGTCCTTATTTCTGCTTTTGTATTTTATTTTTGCTTTTGTACTTTATGTTGCTGTAATATATTAGTTTGCCTGTGCCTGCTCATAGTTGTGTTGCTCATAGTTGTGCTGCTTTTCGCTATGTTACTAGTTTTATTGTGAGAAAGCTG
Source organism: Dreissena polymorpha (assembly GCF_020536995.1). NCBI lineage: Eukaryota > Metazoa > Mollusca > Bivalvia > Myida > Dreissenidae > Dreissena > Dreissena polymorpha. The sequence goes on from NC_068367.1 coordinate 27,727,155, forward strand.
CTGATCAGTTCACCCCAAATCTGATTTGAGATGATATTCGTTCTTAGATAAGTTTTATCCGGTCGCACTTTTGTGTTTCTTTTTGTGTTCAGTTTTTTATTTCCTTTTCTCTTATTGCAGTTTTTAGTCCTATCCACAGGAATAGATCAGCAGCTTCCTACACAGCTTTTAAACTCTCATATTGTTTTATTTGTGGTTGCAAATGTACGATTAATTTTGCTTTATATTGCTTCTGGTTTCCATCGATGCTTTATTACTACCTGGTCATTTTAAATAACTTCTTGCACTGACTCTGCTGCTGGTCCAGCTAATCTACATCCTTACATTGATTTGTTTGTTTTAAACATATTTTACCCCGCGCGTGCCACGATGATGATAATATCATGACTTAAATTGCCCCTCCTAGTGCAACACCAGCAGGAAAGTAAGGAATATGTCTACTGTAGATTAATTTGTGTTGTATGCCTTAAATTGTATCGACTGTTTGTGTATTTGTATTTCTTATGATTATGTATTTGTATTTTAATACCCAAGTAATTGTCTTTCTTTTAACTAGCTTCTTTACTCTTGTTTTACTGTTTACATTTGTTGTATAGTCTGTTCAAAAGCTTCACAGCTTATGTTATTTGTTTTTGTCTTGCCGACTCAAAATAAAATTTATTTGATTTGATTTGATTTGAAAACTACTTCAATTAGAGAGTGGACACCATGCTTAATCATTGAAATGCACTAAGTGACCCCGTGACCTAGTTTTTGACCCGGCATGACCCATATTCGGACTTGACCTAGATATTGTCTGGATACAACTTCTGACCAAGTTTGGTAAAGATCGGATGAAAACTATTTGAATTAGAGAGCGGACACTAAGTGTGACCGACCAACCGACAGACAGTGCGAAAACTATCCTCGATTACCGTAAATTCGCGACCTTAACATTTAATGTCAATATTAAAATAATAACACATAAAAAACAACGAAAACGAACATTAACTTTTTAAAATAAATTCATTCATCGCTGATTTGTTCCATTATGATGTCCACACAATGTTTTTAAAGCTCTTAAATGTCAATATTCTTGACATTAGTGTAAAGCGTCAGCCATTTTGTTTTACTACCCTTGATTCGCGGGTATGACGTCATACAAAAATTCAATATGTACAATGTCGAGTAATTAGGCCAAGCTAACTTACTTTTAACAGTTTACATTGGTTTCTGGTGCAAATGAAACATTTAACAAAAAGTCAAACACGAAATAACAATCAAATCTAAACATATGAACAAGGATAATTGCATGGGAAATGGGAGCAGCTCCCATAACAACTGTGTCTGGGTGGATTTTTTCCAAGACCCTGTAACGTTATGTATTTTAGGCACTCTGTATAATTTTTAGGCTCCAAGAACAGACACATTCTCCTCCTTAACAGATTTGTAAGCATTTATCAAGGCAGTCGGTGAATAATGCCTATACTTCTTGCGACGATGCTTAGGGATTGTCTTAAAAACAAAAAATAAATAAAAAATAAGCTTAATTGTCATGGTCTAAATAACACACAATAAATCATGTGTTGGAATTGTTCATGTTTTCGAAGCGTAACATTTCCATATATGGCAGTGCTGCTACAACAGCAGACGACCACAGGGACCGTTAAGTAAAAATAATCTATTATACTACATATATATACAAGGGATACAACTGTGAAAATTCCTGCACACAACCATGGTGTAAACAATAGCGAAAAATTTGCTTCCAAACGCAATAAATACACCAATTAAACTGTATTACAACAGCCAAGACATTTATCTTTCAGAAAATAATACACTTGGCAATAAAGTACAAGCTTTTCATTGAACTAAGAGAGAAAGTTTCATTCAAAATGCTAAAAAATCCTTACTTGGACACAGGTGTGCACAGCTGAAAACTGAGAATTCTAGAAGTAATTTCGTATTCCTTTGTTATAAAGCTCTTTTGCTGGTACATATTCCTTGGATAGTTTTTTTCATAATAAAATAGAACAAAATTACTATTTAGTGAGCATATTTTGCAAGAAATTCACATCAATCTGCTTCAATTTCACAATGACAATGTTTTACTTTCATTTTGGATAGTTCACATGTATTTCTTACATGCGATTTGATTGGTTGAAATTCCACTGCAGTAATAAATCCAGCCATTCACGTTCCTTGTAACATTACCTGACAAATTGCATACAAATCCTTGAAGATAGTAGAAATGTAAACAAATTTAATATTTACGGTGTTTTACATATATGCAGTTACATGCAATTATGGAAGGTGTCTACTTTGATTAATAAAGTGTCTATGGATAATAAAACAAGGTAAAATTTGCTCAACTTCTCTGTAATTATTAAATTATGAAACAAAATGTGTCAAAGTGGGTGTGCACACCTGTGTCGCATTTCGAAAATTTTACCGTTTTTCATGAAACTTTCGTTTCAAACACAACTATGAACACTTTTACTGCTTTAAACATAGTTATTATCTGATAGATAAATGTCTGAGTTGTTGTTATACAGGTTTTTTGGTGTAATTATTGCTTTTGGGAGCGATTTTTTTGCTATTGTTCAGACCATGATGCTGTGCAGGAAATTTGACAGTTGTATCCCTTGTATATATGTATATAGTATAATAGAGTATTTTTTACCTAACAATCCCTGTGCAGACGACAACAAAAAATTGTGATATCAGATTTTAACTTAATATATATGAAATTCGATGGTCCGATATTATTGATGTTAAGAAAATATGGTATTTTTGCTAATTGATGGTAATTAACACTTTTTACTTGTTTAAAACACATTATTTTTTGCAAATCTATAATGGTTCCAATCGAGTAAACATTCGTTTGCATATCGCCACGATCACGCATGCGCAGAAATAAATCTTGATACCGGTTACGTGACGAAAACGAAATCCGCGAATCTAGGTAAGTCGCGAATTTAGGAGAGTCGACGATATCTACCCCCTTTTCTTCGAAATGGGGGCATAAAAAACAACAACAGGAATTAAAAAAAGAAAAAAACATGTGACAATGACGATGACAATAATGTAAAAAAAAGTTTTTCTTTAACATATAACTACCTCAAACTGGCCCACCTACCACGTGAACTTAAACCCCGGTTTCATGTAACGCACATGTGACCGGGAAAATCAAATATTTCTTATGATTTAATACAATAATAATAATAGCAGTAATAACGTTGCTATAAAGTTTGAAAAATGGTTACGAAACAGCGTGGTTTCTATGCAGCATGGTTCAATCCCCTATTTTTCAATTTTTCAAACACGTGGTAAAGCAAAAGACACGGTTAGCCTTATTTGTAAAGAGTTAGACACTCGCTCATACAAAATGACAAGAGTTAGGAGCATTGTCGCAAAGGATGTCGCAAAGTCGTTTGCATTGAACATCCGAGTCCAAAAATGACAAGAGTTAGAAAAAAAATGCTTTAATAGTGTTTCATGGTGCAAGCAGTCAATAAACCTTAATTTATTCACAAGAAAAATGACAAGAGTTAGAAAGAAACACGTGCTTTAACTGTGTTTTCGGTCACGAGCGGTCAATATACTTTATATATTTACATGCAAAATGACAAAAGTTAGAAAAAAACCTGTCGTTTGCATTGAACATCTGAGTCCAAAAATGACAAGAGTTAGAAAAAATTGCTTTTAATAGTGTTTCACGGTGCAAGCAGTCAATAAACCATAATTTATTCACAAGAAAAATGACAAGAGTTAGAAAGAAACACGTGCTTTAACTGTGTGTTAGGTCACGAGCGGTCAATATACTTTATATATTTACATGCAAAATGACAAGAGTTAGAAAAAAACCTGTGGTTTGCATTGAACATCTGAGTCCAAACATGACAAGAGTTAGAAAAAATTGCTTTAATAGCGTTTCACGTGAGTCCAAAAATGACAAGAGTTAGAAAAAATTGCTTTAATAGTGTTTCACGGTGCAAGCAGTCAATAAACCTAAATTTATTCACAAGAAAAATGACAAGAGTTAGATAGAAACACGTGCTTTAACTGTATTTTCGGTCACGAGCGGTCAATATACTTTATATATTTACACGCAAAATGACAAGAGTTAGAAAAAATCCTTTCGTTTTCATTGAACATCTGAGTCCAAAAATGACAAGAGTTAGATAAAATTGCTTTAATAGTGTTTCAAGGTGCAAGCAGTCAATAAACCTTAATTTATTCACAAGAAAAATGACAAGAGTTAGAAAGAAACACGTGCTTTAACTGTGTTTTCGGTCACGAGCGGTCAATATACTTTATATATTTACATGCAAAATGACAAAAGTTAGAAAAAAACCTGTCGTTTGCATTGAACATCTGAGTCCAAAAATGACAAGAGTTAGAAAAAATTGCTTTTAATAGTGTTTCACGGTGCAAGCAGTCAATAAACCATAATTTATTCACAAGAAAAATGACAAGAGTTAGAAAGAAACACGTGCTTTAACTGTGTGTTAGGTCACGAGCGGTCAATATACTTTATATATTTACATGCAAAATGACAAGAGTTAGAAAAAAACCTGTGGTTTGCATTGAACATCTGAGTCCAAAAATGACAAGAGTTAGAAAAAATTGCTTTAATAGCGTTTCACGTGAGTCCAAAAATGACAAGAGTTAGAAAAAATTGCTTTAATAGTGTTTCACGGTGCAAGCAGTCAATAAACCTAAATTTATTCACAAGAAAAATGACAAGAGTTAGATAGAAACACGTGCTTTAACTGTATTTTCGGTCACGAGCGGTCAATATACTTTATATATTTACACGCAAAATGACAAGAGTTAGAAAAAATCCTTTCGTTTTCATTGAACATCTGAGTCCAAAAATGACAAGAGTTAGATAAAATTGCTTTAATAGTGTTTCAAGGTGCAAGCAGTCAACACACCTAAATTTATTCACAAGAAAAATGACAAGAGTTAGAAAGAAACACGTGCTTTAACTGTGTTTTCGGTCACGAGCGGTCAATATACTTTATATATTTACATGCAAAATGACAAGAGTTAGAAAAAAAACTGTTTTTTGCATTGAACATCTGAGTCCAAAAATGACAAGAGTTGGAAAAAATTGCTTTAATAGTGTTTCACGTTGCAAGCGGTCAATAAACCCTAATTTATTCACAAGAAAAATGACAAGAGTTAGAAAGAAACAGGTGCTTTAACTGTGTTTTCGGTCACGAGCGGTCTATATACTTTATATATTTACATGCAAAATGACAAGAGTTAGAAAAAAACCTGTCGTTTGCATTGAACATCTGAATCCAAAATGACAAGAGTTAGAAAAAATTGCTTTAATAGTGTTTCACGGTGCAAGCAGTCAATAAACCTAAATTTATTCACAAGAAAAATGACAAGAGTTAGAAAGAAACACGTGCTTTAACTGTGTTTTAGGTCACGAGCGGTCAATATACTTTATATATTTACATGCAAAATGACAAGAGTTAGAAGAGTTGAGAGAGGCCAGCAGTAAATATACGTCATTTATTCGAATGGAAAAATGACAAGAGTTAGAAGAAACATATCATTTAATTGTGTTTCACGAGGCCAGCAGTCAATTTACTCAATTTATTCAAATGCAAAATGACAAGAGCTAGAAAAACACTTGCTTTAATTGTGTATCACGAGGCCAGCATTAAATATACGTCATTTATTCACGTGCAAAATGACAAGAGCTAGGAAAACATATCGTTTAGTTGTGTTTCACGAGGCCAGCAGTCAATTTACTTCATTTATTCAAATGCAAAATTACAAATGCTAGAAAAACACATGCTTTAATTGTGTATCACGAGGCCAGCAGTAAATATACTTCATTTATTCACCTGCACAATGACAAAAGATATTAAAAGCAATTCTTTAATTGTGTTTCATGGTGCCAGCAGTCAATAATACTTAATTTATTCATATGCAAAATAACAAGAGTTTAGAAGAAACTTATCGTTTAATTGTGTTTTATGTCGCGAGCAGTAAATATACTTCATTATTTACATGCAAAATGACAAGAGCTAGAAAAAGCACATGCCGGTACGCGGTGACCCCAGCTTTATTTGATTATGTTTGCATGTTGTTATGTATTGTGTAATGCTGTTTTTTGTATCGTGCAGTGCGGTTTTGGCCATTGATCACTTGCAATAAATAAAGGACCACATGCTAGTGTATAATGAGAGAGCAATACTGCAATAGTTTCAATGATATACAATATAATTGAAGGTCGCGGTGGTGTAATGGATTTGTTGTCCGCCTAGCGATCGGGAGTTTGTGGGTTCGATCCCTACTCGGGGAGCGTTCTCATTATCTCTTCGATAGATACCAAGTTCTGGTTCTTCCCAGGAAACGGACTCGAGAGTGTCTCAATAAGCCTTAGGATTTTGATGTAATCGAGCAAAAATAAATAAGCTTAAATTAGTTCAAACATTAACTTATGTAATTGATATCATTTGGCAAATGTATGAAGCCGTTTTACGATGGAAGTAATTAGTAAGCTTTAATAACGCCTTTTAGAGCATACTCAAGACACAACAGTGATTCACTATAGCAAAAATATATGCATAATTTATTTATAGAGCTTGAATTATACAAAAACAATACATAATACAAAAGGCTGTCACATACATGTTATGCTCGAGGAGTGGGCAAATGTATGAAGCTGTTTTACGATGGAAGTTATTAGTAAGCTTTAATTACGCCTTTTAGAGCAAATTAAAAATTTTATGTTTCGGTCGTCCTAAAGGTAATGACGTTATGCATTTTCGGTCATATTATGTACCGTAGTGATGTTACACATACTGATACATGTAGTGGAATGTTGCAAAAATTTAATATGAAATTGTTCAAAATGATCTTACTTAAGTAAACTTCAACAAATTGCTTAATGTATTATTATTTATTCGGTTACAAATCATCCGATCATTATGTTTTACAACATTGCAATAAGTGAGCAAATACGTTTTTAAAGTTTAAAAGACATACTCATAAATACATACTCAAGACACAACAGTGATTCACTATAGCAAAAATATATGCATAATTTATTTATAGAGCTTGAATTATACAAAAACAATACATAATACAAAAGGCTGTCACATACAAGTAATGCTCGAGGAGTGGGCTTTGTCACAGATATTGGCTATACAAGTTCAAAGTGGTTGGCATATGAAACATGTGTAAGGACTTATTATCATCAAAATACAATAAAGCTACCTTTACAATTCAGTAGAAACGAAAGTTTGTATAAATATTACTCAACACTTCATAGAGAAATAACTCATGAAAAAAATTATTGAACTTACAATATTTGCTTACATGTACATGTATTTCTTGATACTTAAGTTCCAATTCGGTATTAGCAACTTTATTTTCGTTTAAGTTCACACATATTTTTAAACACTGCGTACCCAGCTATTTTAATTGTATGTATACATGTATTTAACTCACGTTCATACAGTATCCTTTTATGTTTGATAAATGTGGCATAAAAAATCATCGATCTGTGAACACACTCCTTTAAATGTCATTAACAAATTTCAGACCCTCACTGCAACAACTAACTAACTCTACCACAATTTTCTAAAAATAATCATGCACAGTTCTTAAATTAATTTGAAATTAACACAAGAAAAGGCCAATAACCATACAAAACACCATTAACAAACAGTTATAGAAAATACATATGCAGGACTGCGGGAGAAACAAACACAATTTCAGATTTGTATTGTATTGTATTGCCCTGAAGAGGTAACACCTTCACACAGGCATCTTCTCCTTAATGCTAGTCCCTGTACAAAGAGAGAAGCAACAAGGGCTGTTTGTAAAACATGCATGCCCCCCTATATGGGATATAAGTTGTAGTAGCAGCCATTGTGTGAATACGTTTTTTGTCACTGTAAACAACGGTGGTGGTGGTGGTGGTGGTTGTGGTGGTGGTGGTTGTGGTGGTGGTGGCGGTGGTGGTGGTGGCAGTGGTGGTGGTGGTTGTCGTGGTGGTGACGGTGGTGGCGGTCGTGGTGGTGGTGGTGGCTGTGGTGGTGGCGGCGGTGGTGGTGTTGGTGGTTGTCGTGGTGGTGACGGTGGTGGTGGTGGATACAATGCATTACAAAAATGCAGTTAGCCTTTCATTTGGTAAAATTTAAATATATTACAAGGGAGGCAAATGCTGTAACAAAACAGAACATGCATAAATGGTAGTTGTTTCCCTTGTTTGAACCATGCTAAATCCTTAAAATGCCTATTTCCAGTAACTGACCTTCACCTGTGACCTTTGACCTAGTGACCTCAAAATCAATAGGGGTCATCTGCGAGTCATGATCAATGTACCTATGAAGTTTCATGATCCTAGGCCCAAGCGTTCTTGAGTTATTGTCTGACAACCACCTGGTGGACGGACCGACGGACAGACAGACCGACATGAGCAAAGCAATATACCCCCTCTTGTTCGAAGGGGGGCATAAAAATACTATGATAACTACACAGAATGTTTACACATTTAATGTTTTAGAACATTTTTATTGTAAAAGAATATATTCTGTCATCATTGTTATTTGGTAAATTAGATGTTGATGTATCTCATTAACTGTGAATTCGAGTATTGGTATGCTTCTGTTTTTATCCCCACGCTTTTTGAAAAAAAGGTGGGGATATTGTGGTTATCTCCGCCGTCCGTCTGTCCGTCCGTCCTGGCCACTATCTCCTCCTACACTAAAAGCACTAGAACCTTGAAACTTACACACATGGTAGCTATGAGCATATGTGCGACCCTGCACTATTTGGAATTTTGATCTGACCCCTGGGTCAAAAGTTATAGCGGTTGGGGTGGGGCCGCGTCAGAAATTATCACTCATTTTTTTAGGTTATTTTACATTTACTTCTTTATTTCTACACCGATTCACTTCAAATTGATACTGGACCTCTCTTATGACAATACGGTCAATCTCAACCATGCATGGCCCCATTCCCAACCCTGGGGCGCCCCGCCCACATAGGCCACACCCACCAAAAATTTCCATTTACTATAATTTTTTCATTTCTACACGGATTCACTTCAAATTGATACTGAACTTTTGTTATGACATTAGGGTCAATCTCAACTATGCATGGCCCCAATCCCAACCCTGGGGCGCCCGCCCACATAGGCCACACCCACCAAAAAATTCCATTTACTATAATTTTTTCATTTCTACATGGATTCACTTCAAATTGATACTGAACTTCTCTTATGACATTAGGGTCAATCTCAACTATGCATGGCCCCATAACCAACCCTGGGGCCCGCCCACATAGACCACACCCACCCAAAATTGCCTTTACTATAATTTCTTCATTTCTACACCGATTCACTTCAAATTGATACTGAACCTCTCTTATGACAATACGGTCAATCTCAACTATGCATGGCCCCATTACCAACCCTGGGGCCCCGCCCACATAGACCACACCCGCCCAAAATTGCCTTTTACTATAATTTCTTCATTTCTACACCGATTCACTTCAAATTGATACTGAACTTCTCTTATGACAATACGGTCAATCTCAACTATGCATGGCACAATTACCAACCCTGGGGCGCCCTGCCCACATATGTCACACCCACCCAAAATTGCCTTTTACTATAACTTCTTCATTTCTACACCAATTCACTTCTAATTGATGATGAACTTCTCTTATGACAATACTATCAATCTCAGCTATGCATGGCCCCATTACCAACCCTGGGGCACACCTAGGTCAAACATTCGGCGTGGGGATACGCGTCGGCCTCTGCCGCGCCATTTCTAGTTTAATTTTATTAGTATTCTGCTTTAACTATGTTGGGTCAGGCTCTTAATTTCTGTCAACGGAATGAAATATCAGCATCTTCCTGCATCATGTACACTCAGTGACCCTGTGATAATCCTCCTTGCATCCTCCTAGAATCCTCCTCATGTGATTATCCTCCGTGCATCCTCCTACTGTGATTATCCTCCTTGCATCCTCCTCATGTGATTATCCTCCTTGCATCCTCTTCCTGTGATTATCCTCCTTGCATCCTCCTCATGTGATTATCCTCCTTGCATCCTCTTCCTGAGATTATCCTCCTTGCATCCTCTTCCTGTGATTATCCTCCTTGCATCCTCCTCCTGTGATTATCCTCCTTGCATCCTCCTCATGTGATTATCCTCCTTGCATCCTCCTCCTGTGATTATCCTCCTTGCATCCTCTTCCTGTGATTATCCTCCTTGCATCCTCCTCCTGTGATTATCCTCCTTGCATCCTCCTGAGATTATCCTCCTTGCATCCTCCTCCTGAGATTATCCTCCTTGCATTCCCCTCCTGTGATTATCCTCCTTGCATCCTCTTCCTGTGATTATCCTCCTTGCATCCTCTTCCTGTGATTATCCTCCTTGCATCCTCTTCCTGTGATTATCCTCCTTGCATCCTCCTGTGATTATCCTCCTTGCATTTTAACACACAATACATGTATGATTACAATATGATGATTACAACAGACTTGCATTTACATAACAGCAGCCACAATTACCTTAGGCTGGTTGTAATGAAGTGCAAATCTGCTTATTGATCACTTCCACATTCACCGAAATTTAATCTGAACACACACAGAAGTGTTGTTTTCAATGCCGAGTGTGGTACATCATTTTAACAACTTCAGTATTATTAAAAGAAACATTGTAAATGTCTACTGTACAAAATATACATGCTTTAGGCCTTAGGCTATGGGGAACAGTTTCCCATACAGCCACTGGACCCTTTTGTTGTTGACAATATTTGAGCCTGATTCGATAACAAACAAGAACATATAAATAAATTGATTATGTTTCTACTATTACCATATGTTTGCTACATAACAAGCTATTATATGTACCTACTTAATGAAAAGGTTTGTTTATGTCTATAACTGATGTTCTAGTTAAGAGTAAGGGTGTCACGTTTACATATTTTTCTAAACGTTTAAACGAAATGAAATAAACGAAACGTTCCCGTTTAAACGGTATCAGGGGTTTTTCTGCCTATTTTGGGAAAAGGAGTCTGACCAAATTGGGAATTTTTTATTGACAAAATTGGTCATTTTGGGAATTTTTGCTTCGATGAAACGGCTCATTTGGGAAAAAAATGTGAATTAATCATGCTTAAAAAATTCAGTGGTTTAACAAATAAATTTGTTTTTATTTGGTTATTTTGTCTTCTTTTTGTAAACAGATGCAATATTGGGCATGTTCAACGTTAATTGAATTACTGCAGTTTTGTTTTTCAGTTACAGTTACACTCTGTGATAAGAACTAAACAGTTAAAACCTTATAGCAAATATTTTGACCAAAACAAACACTGGTTAGTCACACAAGTTACAAGTTTTGGAAATTGTTTTTTTTTTATAATTTCGGTTTGGGATCGGGTCCGTTTGCTTTGGGAGTGCCTCCGTTGTTCGGAGGCGCAGACAGTGCTGAAAAACCCCTGGGTATCCCTATGTCCGTTTTAAAATCATCACGCATCAGTGCCATCACTTCTTCAAACTGAAAGAAGTACTTATTTCCCGATATTATATTTAGTGCATATCCCATTCGCACATGATGTCATACTAAAACCAACTGTTCTCATCGTTGTCTAACCAATGGGTTACAATTTGTCTACTTACATGCCGTAATATTTTGACACGAATGTGAATTATTTACCAACATTCCTTAAACAAGAGTAAACCAGTTTTCAATTATTTAACGTTCTACTTATAGCACGATGTATATCAAAAGATGCATACTTAAATTTTAGTAAAATGTTCCTACACGAGATTGTTCGCCATATCTCGAGAAATGAATGGCGATGAATAAACGTTGTGAATATTTCCTTGGGCCAACGCGCGTTGAATGTTCAAGAGGATTCGGGGCATTCTCATGCAGCAAAAGCCGGGAATTTCATGATGATGCGCGTTAAATATTCAAGAGGTCTAGTCCGTACATGGTGTATTGTTATGCTTACGGTATTATGAATAAGGGCCATCTGGAGCACAGGATACAAATAGTTTTTAATACGAGTCTTTTTCAGCAACGAGGGCCCTCTCTACACTTTGGGGGATTGGGGCCAGGGCCCTTAGAGGGGGGAATTTTGCGTCGTTTTGGGCGAAAATGGGAATTTTAGAAGATCTTTTCACCAACCATTGAGCACTTAAAATTGCGATATTTTAATATGATTTATATAAATAAACAACTAATCAAAGTTAGTAGCACCATACCAGCAGGCAACATAGGTATAACATTAAATAAAAAAAAGGGAGGGGGGATTTATAGCTGAAATAGGGGAAAAAAGTACCGTAATCGGTTGTGTATAAGGCGCACTTTTTTACCCCCAAATTTGATTTAAAAAACTTGATGCGCGTTATGCACAACAACAGGCATGCCAAAACATTTTTTCCCTGTCAGTTACCCAGTTACGGTAACTCGGACCATTCTGTTCCCAGTCGATTTAACTGTCACTATGTTAATAATTGTATTATATTTACGATCTGAATATAGATTAACAAACGTTATAAAGTTAAAATTAATATTTTCTATCTTTTTCAGGTACGTACAGAGCATCGAAATCAAATAAATTTGAAGGAGATAATGAAAAACAAGGAAGCCATTTTTATTTTAATTTTATTGTTTATTCCCACAATATTATACCCTACTGTACTAGGGTTACACAATTTAATTGGGGCACTTGTCGATTTACAATAGTATGTCGGCAAGGCCTTTCCCGATATTGATGATTATTTTTATTGCTTTTCAAATGTGTTAATAAAATTGATGTTGTGTTTGTTCACACGTTTTCATACGTCTTGTCAAGATTTGAGTCACCTGTCAAGTTTTGTGTAGCTGGGCTATTATCAAAACATGCGAACCGGCAGACGGCATCACACCTCCACTGTTTAATTATCGCGTGTAATGTCAGTAATGGTGTTGAGAAGTTTGAGTCGTTAAAGTCACCTGTCAATTATACTGAGCAACTGAATGAGCAATAAACAACACTCTTCAACATGAATAAAAACTGCACATTTGCCATTTTTAATCATTATAAAAATTGTCATTAGACTTACCGTATCTTGAATAGCACTGCGATCGACAGAGAAAGAATCTTGAAATTGTCTTTGAATTGTCAGAATTTTTTAATTGTCAGTCACAATATTGACGTTTCGGACATAGACGGACGACCCTTATAAAGACGATCAAAGACAACAACAAAGGTCCTTTTCAGGACCGCGCATATTCTGGAAAGAATATTTTGCAAATTGTCAAACACAAATATATTTGTGTAATGTAACCATACCATCTATATCGCATAGACGCTCGAAATAACGCGCGAGACCGGCAATGTAAATAAAACGATTTTCTGTTAGCCCATGGAGTATGGAACCGAATTTTTCCCAGTTTTTTTGCATCAAAAACTTTTTTTCCCGATTTTTTGCTTCAAAAAGTTGATGCGCGTTATACACAAATGCGCGTTATACACAACCGATTACGGTATACTTTTTTCATGTTGGAAAGCCGCCGATATTCGGCAGTAAAAAATGCCAAACGAGGGCCCTGGCAGCTGTTAAAAAGCTTTGAAACGTCACAACGTAATTAACTAAAACGAATTTTATTGATATAGACTGGCGTTTAAAGGTTAACTGTTTTTGTAAAGGTTTTTGAGCAAAACACGAAACGTGGCCGTTCAAACGTTTAAACGTGACACCCTTAGTTAAGAGTAGTAATGTTTTGAGTAAATAAATAAGTGGCGATAACAAAAAAAGTAAACGATATATATGTTTCTTCAAACTCTTGTCATTTTTAATATGAATATATAAAGCATATTGAAGGCTGGTGACCTAAAATACAAATAAAGCATGTGTTTATTCTTACTCTTGTCATTTTGCATGCGAATAAATGAAGTATATTGACTTTCCCCGGACCCAACCTGCCACCCCCATTTATCCCAGGGTTCCAGATTGTTAAATGTACACATATTGGGATTGGTTTGACTTTTCAACAAGGAATATTGACGAAAATACACAGTTTGAAAAAAGAACCTGTGTTAATGTATTATATAAAAACAAAGTATAAAACGCACTATGTGCCTATTGACAAAAGATTGAGGAACACTGGACAAGACCGTTTTCATCGAGAACACTCGAGTTGCCATGCCTGTTTATAATACCTATACGCATATTTTTGTCATTATTTGTTGTTGAAAAGTCAAACCAAACACAATAGGTGTACATTTAACAATCTGGAAACCAAGGGGTAAGCTGGGGTGGGGGGTAGGGTCCTGGGGAAGGTTGGTAGGGGGAATTAATTATACTGCTGCTTTTTCAGTGAATTATGCAATATTCTATCTTAATATCCGCAGTATTTTGATAAATTATTAATATTAATAGGATTTCGGTATATCTACACACCGATTTAAACGCACTTAACGCACATGGTTAAACAAACCCTAGTCATTTTTCATTTTAATAATGTATTTTGACTGCTGGTGACCTACCGGTACTTCTTTAGCCAAAGCCTTTGCTGCTGAAGCCAACAGCATACCTCGTATTTGTTTGTATTTCGTGGTCACGAAGGCTTTTTATGCATTCTTCAAGTGATCCAAAAAGCACGGTCACATCCTTGGCCATTTTGTAGTGGAACAGTTTTCGGTAACTCGCAAGACAGAGAACGATTTGTGGTACACACATAACTCTTGTCATCTACCGTTCTAACTCTTTACAAATAGGGTCTACGAAAAGACACAACTAAAGACACAGTCAACACTAAAACCCCACCCGTACTACCAATAAAGTGTTTCTCTAGTCTAGGCAAAGACCTATAGATTACAATCTGTAATCTATAGGTCTTTGGTCTAGGTAAGCTTTTGCTCTGGGGTACTCGTACTGATAGTCTATCAGGAAAACAACTTAAAACTATAATACTTACGTTACGTTGAAACGTAAAGTTCTTCTTAGAATTCTTGGCGCAGTCGGACGCAAACTTTCTGGTCAGCAGTCTAGCAAGAAGAGAGCAAGATTCTCGTCCCGCGCAACGATCTTCAGGAACTCTTTTCTCGTGCCTCGGCTAACTTCCACAAATCATGCTTGCTGCGGCCAGTTCCCTTATCGCAAGCGACTGGTGCCCGGCACAACAATATAATACAATATAATACAATATAGCCTATACATAGTCTCACAATTTCACACACAATACTTACATAGAGACATAAACACATCTACTCACCTCAACGTCCCGTGCACAAGAGAGCGTACAATCTCGTCCTGCCCAGCATGCACTTTACCGATTTGTCGCTGGTTCCCAATCACAAGGTATGTGCGCATTTTGTAGACCGGGCACCGGCACAACAAATCCTTAATAAAATATTATCAAATAGTTATAGGCTTATACTTTCCTTCAAACATCGTTAGCAATCACGCCTTCCATACAGGGATCCAAGTAGAAAAGGAACCTTGCTCTGTTTTGTAGGGCCTGTTTTGAGTCGCCCTATGTTTTCCCGCCGACACCGGCACGTTACATGTAAGGGGTAAAGATGTTTTAATTCAGTAATAATTGCGTTCAGATTCGGTTTTCAAGGTCAGACTGCAGAACAATTGCCGTCTTTGATGAATTACATTTTTATCCACAAAAGCATCATATTATACATATGATATAGTAAAGAGCGGATAATATAGACAAAGAAGGATTATCGCAAAGAGCGGATGATATGAACAAAGAAGGAAACTGCAGATGATATATACAAAGAAGGAATCTGCGGATGCTATATTTGATATAGGGTATATATTAAAGAGCAGATAATATAGTCAAAGAAGGATTATCGGAGGGGCGGATGATATGAACAAAGAAGGAAACAGCGGATGATATATACAAAGAAGGGATTTGAGGATATATGAATAATTTTTAAATTTGCGGACATTATGAATCTGCGAATGATATGAACAAATAAGGAAACTATGGACATGATAAACAAAGACGGCAATATACCATAGTACACTGAATGGTGTGACTGGCTAACAAGACTTAGTATTTAAAATATGTTTGGCTATGATTCAATGAACAAGGATGATAAGATCATTAATTTTTTGTAAAACCAAGTTTTATTGCACATCCAATTTTAATAGAAGACATTACTTTATTGATAATAAACACATCAGTAATGTTAGATTTATAAAATGAATTACATATCTTTTTTTCTGGAAAAAGTAAACAACAACTGTTAAGACTCCCTATTGTTATCATTAATACGCACCCTTAGTGTCCTTACTGAAGCTATTTAGCGCATTATCGATTGCTCCTAGTACACAAGAAATTGGCATGTTATTTTAAACTAATTGTTGATAGGCTGATAATAATCTTGAGAACAAGTCACCCAGATCATTAAAGCGTAGCATAACGGTTTTACCAATATATGAATGAGATAACGTAAATATTAAACTTAACAAATTTCAAAGGAAATATTTTCTAATGACATCTTCACTAATTGCACATGCAAGTAAAAGTACATAAATGCTGTATGTATTATGTGCAGCAAATATGAATATGTAATCTTCATGAAAGAAAAAAAGTATAATATATTTGTCGTTGTTTTAATTTTTGTTTGTTTCCGTTCTAATTAAGTCAAAAAACCGACATTCACAATATGTCGATGTAATCGCAATTCATATGCTCACTTATAAATGAATTAATTAATTCGATGTTTTTCTCACATTTCCACCAAAATGCATGGCTTATTGATAATTTTGTTTGATCATCCAAGTCTTACAACTTACCAGTTAATAAGTAAGGAACAATTAATTTGTTTAGAAGCAACTGTAGACAAATACTCAACATATCAACTTTTATTATGTTGTTAAGTACCATGCCTGTTAAACGTTTGTAATTATTCACAGATTGATACTTGGATTTGTTGTGATCTGCTATAATGATTGACAGTTTAACCTTTAATTTTCATTAACAATTTTATGATTAAAGCCGCATATCACACCTTTAACAAACAGTAATGATTGTCAGTAAGTTGTACCGTTTAAGTTCCACTAACAAGTATATGATAAAAGCCACAGGTCACATCTTTATCAAACTGTAATGATCGTCAGTCAGTTGTACCTTTAATTTACATTAACAAGTATATGATGAAAGCCACATGCCACACCTTTTACCAGCTTTAATGATAGAGTAAATGTCGACTGCGTATATATATTTCAATATCATCCAGCCTTTTTACAAATCTATAGTATAGTGAGCATTACACAGTGTTTTTTCGTAATAAATATTTATTATTAAAGCGTGTGTTTGTGTGTGTGTGTGTGTGTGTGTGTGTGTGCAGAAATAGCGTCATTATGGCCATGATAATTGGACATTCACAGACTAAGTATCTTCAGTCGAGCACTTTGTGCCCAGTGTTCCCATACCCTGGATTTAAAGTGAAAGATTTCATGCGCGGTCACCTGGAATTTAACAAGCAGATTTATTAATTATTCATATGATCCGCAGTTTCCTTCTTTGTACATATCATCCGCCGTTTCGTTCTTTGTATATATTATCCGAAAATCCCTTCTTTGTATATATCATCCGCAGATTTATTAATTATTCATATTGTCCACAGTTTCCTTCTTTGTATATTTCATCCGCTGTTTCCTTCTTTGTTCATATCATCCGCTCTTTCCGATAATCCTTCTTTGTCTATATTATCCGCTCTTTACAGATTTTTTTGGCGGCTGATCGCAAAATTTTGCGCTCGGCCGCCATTGGTCCGTTATACTTTGTACACTTATACTAAGATTAGCAGACTATATATATTATCCGCAGTTTCGTTCTTTGTATATATCATCCGCAGATTTATTAATTATTCATATTATCCGCAGTTTCCGTCTTTGTATATATCATCCGCAGTTTCGTTCTTTGTATATATTATCCGCAGATTTATTAATTATTCATATTATCCGCAGTTTCCTTCTTTGTACATATCATCCGCATTTTCGTTCTTTGTATATATCATCCGCAGATTTATTAATTATTCATATTATCCGCAGTTTTCTTCTTTGTATATATCATCCGCAGTTTCGTTCTTTGTATATATTATCCGCAGATTTATTAATTATTCACATTATCCGCAAATTCGTTCTTTGTATATATCATCCGCAGTTTCGTTCTTTGTATATATTATCCGCAGATTTATTAATTATTCATATTATCCGCAGTTTCCTTCTTGTTACATATCATCAGCAATTTCGTTCTTTGTATATATCATCCGCAGATTTATTAATTATTCATATTATCCGCAGTTACCTTATTTGTACATATCATCCGCAGTTTCGTTCTTTGTATATATTATCCGCAAATCCCTTCTTTGTATATTTCATCCGCTGTTTCCTTCTTTGTTAATATCATCCGCTCTTTCCGATAATCCTTCTTTGTCTATATTATCCGCTCTTTACAGATTTTTTTGGCGGCTGGTCGCAAAATTTTGCGCTCGGCCGCCATTGGTGCGTTATACTTTGTACACTTATACTAAGATTAGCAGAATATATATTTCATCCGCAGTTTCGTTCATTGTATATATCATCCGCAGATTTATTAATCATTCATATAATCCGCAGTTTCCTTCTTTGTATATATCATCCGCAGTTTCGTTCTTTGTATATATTATCCGCAGACTTGTTAATTATTCATATTATCCGCAGTTGCCTACTTTGTACATATCATCCGCAGTTTCGTTCTTTGTATATATCATCCGCAGATTTATTAATTATTCATATTATACGCAGTTTCCTTCTTTGTATATATCATCCGCAGTTTCCTTCTTTGTATATATTATCCGCAGATTTATTAATTATTCATATTATCCGCAGTTTCCTTCTTTGTACATATCATCCGCAGTTACGTTCTTTGTATATATCATCCGCAGAATTATTAATTATTCCTATTAATTATTCATATTATCCGCAGTTTCCTTCTTTGTACATATCATCCGCAGTTTCGTTCTTTGTAAATATTATCCGCAAATCCCTTCTTTGTACATCCGCAGATCTATTAATTATTCATATTGTCCGCAGTTTCCTTCTTTGTATATTTCATCCGCTGTTTCCTTCTTTGTTCATATCATCCGCTCTTTCCGATAATCCTTCTTTGTCTATATTATCCGCTCTTAACAGATTTTTATGTGTATGTCCTGTTTTTTTTATTAAATATGTAATTACTTTCTATTATAATTATCTAATTTTTGCAACATGTAATAACTTCTATTATATAAAAACCTAATACGGGATAAATAGCAATTGATGACTCATTTTTTATCTATTATATGTTATGTATTTATATGGTGTACCATGTATTTAATTACACTTTTTTATTATAAAGTATTTTTTTTATTATATGTATTTATATTATGTACCATATATTTAATTACACTTTCCGGCAAAAATACCGGTGTATGTCCTGTTTTTTTATTAAATATGTAATTACTTTCTATTATAATTCTCTTATTTTTGCAACATGTAATAACTTCTATTATATAAAAACATAATACGGGATAAATAGCAATGTATGACTCATTTTTTATTATATGTATTTATATTATGTACCATATATTTAATTACACTTGCTTCAAAATTTAATTTATTGTTTATATGATTGACGATTTCGGCCTATTTTTTTTCAAAATTTGGCTCTTACAAGAGGTGGCCTCCACGTGGCAAGAGCTGGGCAACATATTCATTCTGTTGGCAAACTACCTCATGTATATTTAGAGAGAAATTGAATAGTATTGTGCTGTTTGTTTAAACTTAAGTCAATACCTAACGAAGTTATTATTAACTAAATACATATATATTTAGTAGCCTTAAAATACTTTGTGCTTTATATTTAAACTTAAATAACTTAATATTAACTTTCAAATATTCCAGTACCAAAATAAAACGCGAGAACAATTACAAAACAATCGTTCAATAACAATCCATATCGTCTCCTATTTCCTTCTTTGTTCATATCATCCGCTCTTTCCGATAATCCTTCTTTGTCTATATTATCCGCTCTTTACTATATACGCTATATCATCCGCTCTTTTATTCGCCTTTTAGCACGACCCCCAATTATGACTTAAAACGCTAATAAACTATTAAACAATCTGTGCGTTTCATGGATCAGGTCATCTGATCACTGGGTAGCTCAATTGCTGTCAAGAATGACGATGCTTTTCTTGCAATCTCAGACCTATTCCACCCGAGTTGTCCAATGACGGCGTTGAAATATTTCTTTGTTAGACCGAAGGTGCATGCATAGTCGTTAAAGTGCTAGATGGATCCATATGCAGAACCTACAACGATGGCTTTAGGTCTGGGAATGAATACTTATGCAGGCGTTCCAAGATTGTTTAAAGATACTGCTAACGAGTCATGTGTTACTATGCATATATCCGCAATCTTTTACTTATATTTATACTTTTTAATGTGTTTGACTTTCACACTCTTCTAACGTTTTAGCGTTAACCTTATGACCGGGCCTAATACAGAAAACTCGCCTAGTTACACCACTCCCGTCATCCTTTCCGAAAATACATTTTTAAACGGCATTTTTAACCTTTTTGGTGGTCTTTCTCTATCAAAAATATTTTCTCAACAACCCTGGCAAATTTCGAAGTATGTCATGATGCGTTTATCATTTCCGTTTAAACAGAATTTTGTCTATGACCAACTTAATGTAATAAATGGTACATGCTTAAATGGATATGTATGCGAAAATTCGAGGTTTTGCGTTGGTTCCAGCGTACAATAGTCATATAGGCAAGTGTAAACAATAGTATTGCTATCAAACGTTTTTGTTCCAACTAACTTTATGAAAACAAATCTTCTTTTAAAACAATTTCAACTAGTGCATGAAAGACGGATTTTTATGCTGCTTATCGCAAGGTGATATACATAAGAATTACTATATTCAACAAGCCAGTGTTCCTGGTAAAAAACTCCTTGTGTACTGCACGGTTATAGTGCACGCAATTTGAAATTTTGTCACCAATTTCAGACGTATTCAAGGATTTATTCTTATCGAAACAAACCGCAAGAAAAACTGTCTTTCATGCACAAAAAATTGTTTAAAATGTATTTTCGTAACTTGAGAAATTAAAAAAAATAAAGTTCCTAACTGTGTGTTTACATTATGTCCAGCCCGTGTGTAACCCCATCAAATCAGCACCCTGGTGTGACATTGTCTTGAAACCAGGGACAATTGTCATTCATATGAAAGGTCGTTTCTGCGTGATGAACATTTGTGGAAAGTCATTTTAAAATAACATGGGTAATGACGAATTTATATTTATTCATATAACGGACCGACGCACGCAAGCCCATGACTTGCATACACTTATCAGTGTTGAGTGCTTTATCCAAATTAAAGTAACGTCAAGAAAAAAAGTAGGTCTTGTATAATATGGTATAATATCATCCGTGAAGGGACTTGTTGTATTTTTAAAATAAATGTAAGGTAAGTAAGTCCTTAAGTAAGTCGATGTATATAAAATGTTAAGTCTGATGCAAACTACTTCCACTTTTCTTTTTCAATTGATAAAACCATGTAATTACCTTGATATCAACATAATTTTATCATAAAAGATCTATCAATAAACGATGTTTATTACTGTCCAATTTATTTCAGCAACAACAAATCATCTCTTAATATGCCAAATATACACGCAATAAAATGGGACCACACCACCTATGTTATTGTCTCAATAATTTTGTTGATGTTAATAAAATCCGAACAATATCACTTCTATCCCAAATACATATTTTCCGAGATATTAAATTTATTATATCCTGGATTCTAGTTGGTATGACTGCCAACAGGCTACTTCTCAGTGTCGTATCTGAAGGTACCAGAAGCGATCTGCTCGTCCCAATCATCCACCTGAAATGAGGAACGTGACACTGTAAGCAGGAACATTTTGGATAATTTCTTTTGAGGGACCATTTTGGTGTGAACATGTAATATTTGGTGTCCAAAATATTTGTATTTATTTTCATATGGTTAAAGTGCAACACATATTTAGGTATTTCACCTGTCAATAATTGAATAGTTTGAAAGAGTTGTATACACTTATAGCACTTGTCTTCAAATGGTTCAATGTGTAATTCACCTTTGATAAAATAATTTTGTACAGTCTGGAATCTATATTAAATTTTTTCAGGAATTGACTTGTAACATGGGATTATTTTACTAGCCCAAGTACAATGTTATTATATATATTGATGCTTTTCCATTAAATGAATATTTGCTGCAAGTAATTTTTAAAATGCATGATGACTGATAACAGACGAATGCTTTTACACTGTACCAGTGTGCATCAAGCTTAGTGATATCAAGCTGGACATACACTTTCAATGTCTCATAACATGAATTGCACTCATATTTGATTTGTTAATTGTTTATGTGAGTAATTCTACAGTGGTCGAACTAAGATAAACATCACTTTAAACTGAGGTATGTAAAGAAAAATGTTAACCATTCTAGTACATAACCTGGTTAAATTGACATTTTTTATTAATCAGGCTTCTGATTTCTGAACTTAATCGTTTCTATCATAGTTTTGTAATAGCTTCCAAAAACATGTGCATTCAGGAGATGGTTTCTGCTATGAAGGAAGTGTTTTCAGTGATCTGAATTTTACAAATCAGGCTTGTAATATTGGATGTTTAACAGTGGTAGAATCCATACGAGTCCAATAAAAAAAAAATCAGGCCAGAACGGATTTCAAGCACTGTTTCATACATATGACGAACTTTCAAAGTAATTGCACAATCCACCATTTTCATCAATATTTCTTGTCTATTTGTTGCCATAGGAACCAGAATTCTTGATGTTGGAACACAATAAAATATTGTGCATAATCTCCATATTGCCATCTGTCCATGTTTCAAGTTTTATGAAAAATATGAAGAACTTTTAAAGTTATCACCGGATCCAGAAAAGTGGGACAGACAGACACACAGGGCACAAACCAGAAGTCCCTCTATGGTTTCACCGGTAGGGGACTAAAAATATATGTGACTAGGGTGATATTTTCAAAAGTTTCGAAGAATTAGAACAAGAATATCACTTTCACTAATGAATGCTTATGGATCAAGCTCTTTGTCAATGTTAAATAAATTAAGAGAGCAAAAATGACAGCACAATATGGAGGCCTCAACACTAAGTGTCCCGGGAACCCGAGGCCCCCAAATTTTGGTGAGGGCACCAGTTTTTCTAAGGATTTTGCTCTAATTTGAATAGGCAGGGTTCCCTGTGGACACCAATCTGTCGAAATTAGTGTCAAGCCCTGATATGCCAATGCCCACCCTAAAAGCAAAGCGATGTATAAGTTTACATCTAATACGGATCTTTAGTTCATGAAATCTTGCCCGGAAATGAATTTTCAATCAGAAAATGACACACCCGAAAATCATTACAAAGGAAAGCCTATACAATGACGGGCATCTCAACCCTATCAGGATATTGCATATGAAGTTTCAACACATTAAGATCACAAGTACTTGACATAATGTGCATAAACAAAATGACATTTATAATCTTAGTGTAAAAACTCTGTTAATAACAAATTCATAGGAAAAGAACAGCCTAACAAACATGCATATCCATCCTATAGGGATCCTTCAAAATGCATTTTAAGTTTAATCAAATAATTTGAATTTCGGACCATTAGTGACTGAGATTTCCAGTGAAAACAAAGAGTAATGTATGTAAATAGAAAAAGGACAGAAAACAGGTTGAAAATCATAGGGAAGAAAGGAATAAATTAACTTAATGCACCCACTCTCAGGAAGCATAAACAGAAGCCGAATGAAAAGAAAGAAGTTATTTTTAGGACAGAGGATTTACCCAGGCCTTGGGGCACAGCTGCATGTAGACAGCCTTGAAGTAGTTACAGTTGGGGTAGTCCTCTCCCTTGATCTTCAGGCAACGGTGGTAGTCTATGTAGTTACGCTCGCAGTTTCTACAAGTAGACATGACAATTCAAACAACAATGGTAGTTAATGTAGTTACGTTCAAAGTTTCTTCAAGTAGACATGAAAGAAGCAATCAATATGCATATCAACAGAATTGTAAGAAGCTTGTCTGATTTGTTTAGATTTTTTAGTACATGTGCACAAGAAAACTTTCATCCTTGCCTCGGGACTCATATATGCAGTGATCCAGAAAAAGAAGTGCATATACTAAATAGCAGTGGAACTCTGTTGAGAAACATACATATTCCATCGTTGAATGGTAAAACATCATTATAGGACCTGAACTAAAAAATGACTACCATGAAACGATTTAGCACAACCATTTAGCAAAGGGCTGGACAATTGTAATTTGGTTATCCATCGTGGTAGATTATAATTAGCACACAAACTGTATTTTTGAGAGATGACCAAGACAAAAAAAGCTACAGGTATGTGAACTTAAATCATAAATATCATAATTATGTGCAAAATAACTGAATTATAATTTTTTGGTGATAAATATTCAAATTAAGTTTGAACTTTCGTATCAAGGTCAAGGTTATTGGAATTCAAACAAGTAGTTTCAATATAAAAAAACAACAACATACATATCAGGAATGAGATTTCAAGTACATATATATCAGGTCATTAATGTAGATCTATGAGAAAATTTACTGATCAGATTGCACAAGCAGTTTGCTTTCTTCCTTTTGGTACTTATGTTTCCCATAAATATATAAATAAGACCTCTAGTTTGACAGAAAAAGCTATAAAGACAATAATATGAATAATAATTACTAATTTCAGATAGTTCCCATAGATTAATACCACACATAAATGTTATAGTATAACCTGGTGCACTAAGTACATAGTGTGTCATTTTAGAAGATATTGGATGTTTTTCAAGAGCAATTCAAATATATTGGACGTTTAAAGCAAGAAGAGTAAAAACAAAAACATTTCTTACGGTTTCTGATTCTGATGAGGGTATCTAGAATCGAAAGGAGCAGTGGGATTGGTCCAGCCTGGATCATACCCTAGAATACAAAAACAGCATGTCCATATACACAGTCCTCGGCCTTTGTTCTATACACCCTATTAAAAAACACAAAAAATGGCAAAAACATGTCTTTATTCCATATTTTATCTTGTTTTGAAACATAAATGGCTACCACAATAACATATCCTGTTTTTAAAGGCTCTATAAAGGTGAAGATCCGATTTACCGATTTGTAAATATTATTTTCATATTTTATTTATAAAGGTTATCAAAAAGCAATATATATATGCTATTGGACATTACAATAAAATATGAGCAATACAACTTGTTTAGAGCTCAAAATAAAGTGTCCTCCAAGTCAATTGTGTTTACAAACAATCCGTTTATTTACATCGCTGTTTACTCGGGAAAGAGAAAGTGAAAGTGACTAAGGTCACCCAAAATATATCGATGATTTTTAACGTTTTCCGGTATTACTCACAAATTAGGTCTCTTCTAAATGGTTAAAACGTTTGTAGTGAACTAATAAGTTACTTTCTGCTGGTAAAAAGTTGTTTAAAATAGAATTAAAATTGAATTTTCTTTCGGCTATTTTTAGCATATGTCACCGATCTGAGGCTAGACATCACATTAGTTGCAAAAATGTAAACATTTCTTCCAATTATGAAACGGGTATATCTTCCATAATTCTTGGCAACGTTTACCTAAGCTGTGTGCAGTTTTGATGCAAGAGTAACTGAAATCCGGTAAAAATTTGACCAGTTGATATGCATAATAATTGGATTTGTCACCTTTATAGAGCCTTTAAAATACAGAAAGACATTTGTTCATAGTGCTGGGATGCCAAAATAATGCACTTTTGTCTCAAAACTGGTGCTATCTAAAAAATTATATATTTTTTGGTATGATTTAACTGTTTACCTTGAAGTAAGACCTTGGGTTTACAAAAAGGGAGACCAGAGTTCCACATAATGTTATGATGGTTAACATTTGAGCCTAGTTATTTTACAATCTGTCAAAATACAGCAAAGTTAAAAGACAGGAATTGTCAAACTGTTTCATGACAAAATTTGACTTTTGACCTCGAAGAGTGACATTAAAGCTAACAAGATACATGTTACAAAAATCATGCAGTCTCCTGTCTGATGGCGGTCATGAACTTTGAAAGGGTTTAAAGTGTGAAATTGTCCTTGGAAGAAGGGAGACAGGCCAAGTTATACAAAATCCATCAATATATAATTATGGCAAATTGCTAATGATAAGGCTGAGTCTGGATTTTTAATAACCATCCTGACTGAAGCATTACTGGTCAGCGAGTATTTGTCGGACGAAATTCAGGGTTTTTCGTGGATTACTCCCTTAATAATGCAAAATACGGCATGAAAAGTTTACCGATATATCTTGGGTTCGTCATGTACAAGTGCATGTAAACAAAGTCGGATTTTGATGTGCGCATGCCTATGTACGAGGCCCGCATATGTGGTCATCAAAGGGAGGTAATTTTACACTATACAGAAGTATTTTCCGGACATTTATATGATTTGAGTAAATCGCAACAAATTATGTTTCAAATGGTATTTTTCTGAACTGAAACGATAGAATCACGTGAATGTATTAATTTAATGGTGCAAAATGTATTCTTCAGTGTGTATTAATAGAGTTACAATTGGAATCCAATATCAGTGCATACAAGAACATCCGTTTTTGATGTCTCTTTAAAAATGTTGTACGGTCATCGCATTAATAAATAAACCTGAGATAATTTCATATTGGTAGAGAAACAATGCTATAAATTAACATTGCATTGGTATTATTTATAATATGATGATTATTTAATACCAAAAACGTGTTTCATTCAATACATAATGTTTTATAATAATCGATACATCACAAACGTCAAAAGCAGCTTACATGAATCTCGTGCACGAGAAACACAAGGGACACAGCCATTCACTCTTCACAATACAGCCATGGCTTACATGCCTTACAATACCAGCTTTCTCCCTCTTCCATACTCTCTCGCAAGTATTCTTGCTCGCTACGGTGCAAACATTCAAAATGGTACCATTTGCCACACACTTTCTCATCACACCCGAACCGCACAATGCCCTTGCTCTCATCCAACACCCTCCCTCTCATACAACAGACTTCACACGTAAACTTCTTGTTAGCAAGTTTCCCTCTATCAATTTTCTCGTCCGCTTTTTTCTTCTGTTCCTGTTCCCTGGCCAATCGCTTTTCAACAAGTTTCTCTTTTCTCTTAATCTTTTCAATTTCTTCCTGCTCTTTCATCCTTTTACTTTCGTCGGCTTCCAAAGCTCGCTGCGCATCTCGACGGTCTTTCTCGGCGGAAGCTTTCTCTCGTTCCTATCGGAGGAAAACCATTGAAAAATTTATGTAATACGATTTGATATGACACGAGACAGTTATAACGAAATAAGTGTTAATGTACAGTGATACATACAAAATGTGCACTGCTTCTGAATGTTGGATAGTGTTGTATTATGGTGATTAAATACCTACGCCTTACCATTAACTCCTTCAGTATTTCGTCACCACTTATTACTCGTCCCTCGGTAACTATTCTTCTTTTATTTCGTTGAGCTGCAGGTTTTGACGCTGGTGGTACTAAAATGTCAGCAAGTGACTCAGGCACTAGACCGGCCTTGACCAGAGGGTTAACCGTGAAACGTCCACATTCTTTACATGTCTGGGCCGAGTTGTCATCTAAAAAGAACGCATATGTTCATGATATGAAAAACTAATAAATAAATAAATAAATATGAGGATGTGTGCAATGTGTGTATCATTTTTTTAAACACACGTTATTTTAGATAATCATCTTGCAGGTAAACTGTACCATTAATATTTTGCACAGCGGGAAACATCGCCGGTATAAGCTGGGACTCGTCTATGGCTCCCCTGTCTAGTGGGACGATACCAGCTTTGACAAAAGCCCCTATGATGGTAGACGGTGTGATGCGGTCCATCGCATACTTCAGTAAAACAGGGTATTTGGATTTCCCTATAGTCAAGGACGGGCAAACGATCCCCAGATCAGACGCAAGTGATGCCATGTTTGTCTTTAACGGGCCAATTATCTGAAAATGTGTTTTAAAAATCAATCAATAAAATGCTTATACAAATAAAACACTTGTTATGTAAGTCCTCATTTACCTTAAGTGTTTTATGTGACTAAATGCATACGAGTACAATGTTAGTTTGATTGTTTAGCCTTGTTAATAAATTATTCAACGATTTAGGCTTTTGACTAGGATGCTATTGAGTTTGAGATACCTTCACATCCAACGGCTGCAAGATGTGCGTGGTATGGCCTGGAAACCCGATCAGCACAACATCGTTCGCCCTGGCCGCCTGAATAACTGGTAGGGAAATGTGTGCGTCATGATTGTCCATGATCAACACAACCGGCCTTGCTCGCCCACAGTGGGGCAGAAATCCTTTCATGAACCATGTTTGAAACAACTCATGGTCGATATACCCCGTCGAGCTGCTCCCATAGAGCCATGTGTCTGGCACGCCGTCGGTAAAACGCGTGTGTGGCAATGAACCCTGTATGATTGTTCAAATTTAAACATGTATCACCAAGTACCTTGGGCATGACATAAAAGCATGTATATTACGTACAAAACTATAAACTAAAATACATGGTTGATATATTATCATATTTTTTCCATTCGAGTTAAAATGAGTCGTGTTCTGAGAAAATTGAGCTTAATGCATGTGCGTAAAGTGTCGTCCCAGATTAGCCTGTGCAGTCCGCAGAGGCTAATCAGGGACGAAACTTTCCGCTTGTATGGTCTTTTTAGTTTCAAGGAAGTCCCTCCTTACCGAAAATAAAATTTAGGCGCACTGCACATGCTTATCTGGGATGACACTTTACGCACATGCGTTAAGACCAGTTTTCTCAGAACAAGGCTCAAATATTATATTACAATTTCATAATCTGTAAGCGTTTAAGCTTGAATAATATTTAAGTGCTTAAACAATTCATTGCATTTATACAGAATACAATTACCTTGAAAATAATCATTGTAGGGAAAAACCGCCCATCTGCACAAACGCAAAGGTGCGCGGTTATATGGTTTCCTCCACCGCCCATAACTTTCCGGCTGATGGTGTGCTCCCTTTTTTTTCAGTAATAACTTTCTCTTTGGCTTTTTCTTTTCCCGACCAACCGGTCTTGTCACAGTTGAATATCTTAATTACGTATAAGTGTGCAAGCAATGAAATTTACGATTTGAATGCACTAATTATTTTATCAGTAAGTAAATAGGTTTGTCTTCGTTTTTAATTGAATTCCGATGTTTCTTAAAGTAAAATAATTTTATAAATGACATTAACAAGACTTTTAATGAAAATAAAACCTTAAAAAACTAACTTATATTTTCACTAAATTCATATAAGTATTCCATATTGATGTCAGTTGATATAGACCCGTTTACGATATAAAACAACTTACTTGTGACGGTTTATCTTTTACACCATACTATGTGAGGGTTTTGTCCAGAAAGTCAAAGAATGGGTATATGACATCCTCCCTCGACATTGAGGAACGTGCCGGATCCAAACTCTCGGGCGTCCGTTCCTGAAGTTCCGGGTGGCGCGCAAACAATTTTCGGAATCATTCGTCTGACGGCCCATTCTCTGACACCTATACGGATATGTCCTACCTGTACATTAGTTCGAAAGTAAATCTAAATAATATCATATAATACAACAATAACTGTGATGTAGGGGCGGGACCGTGTTATGAAGACGTATAATTATAAAGGAATATACGTGTCCGGGGTAAATGAAACAGTCAAGGGTAAAAAATTTCAATTACATGCACAATATTCGTAATAAGATTACAGACTTATAAATTGTAAACATAAATGATCGAACCAACCTCCTTGCTTAATGATTTCCCGAATATAAACAGGGGTTCTGTTTCGTGTCATAGGGAAACCATGATCCGCCATGTATAATAGATAACTCACATGAGCCCCCTCTTCCTCATCGTTTAATAGGCTCACTGGACCTGTGCGTGTCTCGCCAACACGCCCATGTACATGATCTGATAATGTACTACGTGGAACATTGAATTCCCGTGCAGCGACCCTAATTTTCATTTTGTGCTGCCTAACAGCAGAGACGGCACGCTGCATCTGTGTCTTTTCCCTTGATTGCATTTGTTTTCTGCAATCCAATCCATTTTTGCATTACAGTCTAATTGTAAAACAGACACTTAAATATACCATTATCCTTTTTAAGTCGTTTAATTAATGCTAGCATTCCTAAACTAATATTTGTGTATCAAATGTGGGGTTTATTCGTAAAATAACTATGCAAACATTAACATAGATTAGACTATTCAATTTTACGAAACTCAGCTATTACAAACTCATCAAGGGCGAAAATCCCAGCAGTGAATGTATATAGTCGTCAATAAGATTTGTTTCCCTTTAATCAAAGCGTTAACTATAAACATTTTGCAAGCAAATCCGATATCTGTTTATACAAAATTGTGTCGAGTTTTTAATGTAAACAAATCAATAATTGAAATAGTTTGTTGCTGTTGACTACATCAGTTTCGTGTTAAATATGAGGTTTTAAGAAAAAACAATGGAGGTTTGGTGTATTGTAGCAGACGACCGAAAATGTCAAGAACACAAGTCGGGCCTTATTGAGTGAATTATTTTGCGCATGCGCGTACTATTAATATCCCCCGCGCGGAGGTCACATTTCATTGCGACAAAATTTGTAAACATAACAGTTATTTAACTACAATACTTGCCTTTCAACGAATTTCTGGTGTCAACATTGAGAAAACAATCGCGCGTAAGGATGTGACGTAGAAAATTGTGCTACAGGGTTAAAATACACGAAATAAATAGAACGTCCGATAAATACTGCTGTCCGACAAATACTCGCTGACCAGTAGGCATTAACAAATATAAATGGATAGTTTTTCCTGATATTAACATGAAACTTGTTTTTCAACTCATCTACATAGCGCCGACATTATAACAGTGTATGTATTGCTCCTAACAATAAATCAAACATTAAACAAATAAATCTTGCCAAACTATCAGTAACACAAACATGCAGCGACAACTTACTGCTGAAAGCCTCATCTTCGACTTGTTCCGAACTAACGTCTGTGACCCATTCAAGGTAGTTAGTGCCGGACTTGTTCAGGATCATCTTATACTTCTTTCCAGCATTGATTCCCTCTCGCACTGCCTTAGACATGGCCACTGGAATGCTGTACATGGATTCCAGTTTGGATTTTATCACATCTGCTTTTTGTGGTTCAGCCATGTTTAAACCTTGATAAAAAAACAAATATTTTAAGGTGAAATGCCATGCTTTTTAAAACCCTTAAAAACTTAATTTACATTTAGTGCATATAAAAACGCTTTCGCACCATGCTTTGATACAATGACGGTGTTATTAGCGAGAACAAATATGACAAAGTAGCGCATTTTCTCAAATTCTCAAATGGAATATGATTTTGATTGTGAAGAAATTTGTTGAACCGTACATGTTTGTGTCAGTATAAAGTGACTGTCAGTCAGATTTTTCTAAAAAAAGGAAGAAATCTTTACAAATGACCATCATTTAAGGAATACAGATTCATCGGTAAAAATATATTTCATTTTGTTTAATGTACATGCTGGAAACAAAACACAGTTTATTTTTGATTTTGTTGATTGTTATTCTACAGTATGATCACATTGAATATGACTATGCTGTACAGTTCATTATTATCGACACTGAACTTATACTTGGCAGAATTCAGAATGGATTGATAATAATGATTGAACCTTCAAATACAACTAACTTTCGTTATAATAATATGATGTAATACAAGAGCACCGCATAAAGTGTGCCAGGCGCGGCTGCGAAAGCTTGTCAAAAATGATTTACGGATAACCAAGTTTACTGTTGTTTGATTTTTATTGGGCGAATCTGCCACTGGTGATGACGATTTTTAAATCAGAGGGGGAAGGTGATTTTTACGGTGGCATAGATGTGACTTTCACTCCTCTTTTTTAAAATTGCACTCCTCTTTTTTCTATCTTGTGGAGTGCAAAACTAAATAAAAGAGAAGTGCAATTAAAAAAGAGCGGTGAAGTTAATAAAGGAGGGGTGCATTAAATAAAAGAGGGGAGAATTTCGAGATCTCGAGTTAGTCAGCCAATCAAATTGTGTGTAACATGTGTAAATATTCTGTACGCATATATATATATATAGCTGGCCGAATGTTGTGGCCAGAGGTTAGCTAAGTCAGGATCTCGAGATAGCTAAAATTCTCTCCTCTTTTGTTGATGCTTACCGTATTTCCCTTTTTATAAAGATCAACATGAACAACCATATGGAACAATTTGATTGGCTGACTAACTCGTGGCCACGAGTTAGCTAAGTCGGGATCTCGAGATCTCAAAATTCTCTCCTCTTTTGTTTAATGCACCATTCCTTTATTTAGCTAGAAAGCTACCATAGCTAGAAAAGAAATAGTGCAATTTAAAAAAGAGGAGTGAATGTCTCCTCTTTGCCACCTAGTTGCAATAATTCAACTCTCAGCTTAGGCTGAGAGTTGCAATGCGCTCTCTCTTGTCCATGGGTGCAAAATGTTATCAACAATTCAAAGGTTAATGAACACTGAAACTGCAAGAGCTTATTAAAATTTACCACAAACTCATCCAAATGGTACCATTGAAGCAATAAATAATTGCTTTTTATTGACTTAGTTTTGCTTTCGTACGATGTATCCGCCATATTGGAAAATTGACCCTATATTGGTTAGGTCACAGTACACCAATATTTTGCACGTCAGGTTATGTGTTGGAGCCTATAAAGTCGATTACGATGTGGTATTCAATACAGATTACACTGTTTTAAATTTAAAACATAAAAATGTCAGCGAGAAAAGTGTGTTGAAACATCGTCGTGCTTTTATAGGGTGCATGCAAAGGATAACATCCGTAGGTTGCCATTCAGGTAAATTTAACATGTTTATGAAGTTTATTCATTATTTTCCTCAATTTGTCTCTAACGACGTCTGTTTAGTGAAGCGCACGGATTCTCTGCGCTGAACTGCACCCATGTTTCTGAAGGGGTGCATATGGACTGACAGAGCCGCCATAGCAAAGATTATCAAAGGCTCTGGCAGTCCGTTTATATGGACTACTTTGCCACCGTACATTTTAATTATCTGGTTGAAGCTCCTGTAATACGCAGTGTATTATAAGGGATACGGACAGAACCCCTCCCGGACAAAAACCCTCCCGTCATTTTCATAGGGGCGGAAAAAAAACACTCCCATGAATAAACGGGGGCGGACAAAAACACTCCCATGAAAAACCAGGGGCGGGCAAAAACATTCCCATGAAAAAACAGGGGCGGACAAAAAAAAAGAAAATGTGTATCGATTAACTGTATACATACCGCTTTTCTAATGTGCATATATATATATATATATATATATATATATATATATAATAAAAGTAAAAACACGTGTCTGGGATTTTAAATATATATTGATTTAGCCAACGCGTTTCGCATAGCTCATCAGGGCATAATACAATATATTACAACGTCAAAATGTCATGGAGATAACGTCATATCAATTATGACGTCATAACGTCAATAAATATTAAATGAAATTTAATTTGGGTTTAAATACATGTATAAAATGTTGTTCTTTTGCTAACCTAGCTGAAATATTGTTTGAAAATAGCTTATAAAATGGAAATATTTTAAATTTTGGTTCATTATGTGAACATTCATCTAAATGTTTACTTAAAGGCATCTGTCTTGTTGAGGGGTCTCGCATTTGTTGTTCATGGACAGATCGCCTATTTCTAAGTTTATCGCCAGTTTGGCCTATATAATATTGTTTGCATCCATTGCATACTAATACATAAATCACATTTTGTATATCACATGACATATTAGTTTTTATTTTGAACATTTTGCCATTAAAATCAAAAGAATTCCCTTCAATAATATAACCACACAGGGCGCATCTAGGGTCATTACATTTGGATACTCTTGGTTCTTGAGATGAAAAGTAAGATTTGGTTAACAGACGTTTTAAATTAGGTGGCTGTCGCTTACATTTTATTATCTTCTGATTTGAAATTATTTTCTTCATAACCGGGTCTGTTTGTAAAATGTCAATGTTGTTTTTTAATACGCCAAACAGTTCTTTATTTTTTGGATTTTGTGTTGAAATAAATGGAATTATATTACTCTTGTCTTTTTGTGTTGATTTTGAAAGTAATTCATGTTTAGGGATGGAAAGTGCTTTTTTAATACCTGTATTTATAATAGATTGTGGATATTTTCTTTGAATAATTATATATTATATATTATTATATATTATATTATATATATATAATTATATCGTATATATATATATACGATAATCCAATATAATAACAACATCAATTAAAACATAAAATGAGGTCATTTATAGACAAGTGAATTTAAATTTAGATTGAATGCAATACGATACAGAGCAACGTTTAATCGCGTCATACGCGCATTCATGCAAAAAACATGCTTTCCGGGAACTTTCTAAAAACCTTGCGAAAATGAAAGTGAAATTCTGTTAACAACTAACAATGCATTTGCATGTAACTAATTTGTCTGAATTACTTATTTAATTTATCTTTCACTGTAACGTTTTAAATTGCATTTTTGCAGACAATATTTAAATGCATATTGTCAAATCTGTAAATGATTCAAAAGATCGATAGCACCTACAGCATTACCGATAGTCGCTAAAGGTTATTCAGGCCCACTAATTAGCTAATCATAACAATGAACTAGTAAATGGCATACAATAATATATTTCAAAATATAAAACTGTGAATCTGCAACTGCGGACAAAAACCCTACCGTGAAAGCAATTACACACCGACAAATGTAATTGCTTCACACTGTGTTGCATTTATTAATCCGAAAAAAACACTCAAAATAGCAAACTGTGAATCTGCAACTACTTTTAGTTTTTAATTAGTTTAATCACAGAATCAATTAAAAGCAATTAAACACAGACAAATGTATTTGCTTCACACAATGTTGCATTCATTAATCAGGGGTTCTGAAATATTTTATGAGTCTACTTGTCCACGGACAAGTTGGACCCACAAATTCACTTGTCCGTACCAAAGAAGTACTTGTCCGTACTTATAAGATAAATAAAGGAAAACATCATTACTAATTAAGCAAATAATACAAACATACACTTTTGTTAAGTTCTATTTTTGATTATATACATAGTTAACTAGAAAATACAAGCAAGATGTGCAAACAATAAGAACACATTTAAGTCACACATGATACCATCTCGGATATTTTATAATCTCAACATGACTAGAAAATTCACTTGAAATAAAATAATCTTCGCTAAATATAAGTATATAATTATCCGCTTATAAAGGAAACTTCTTACAAAGTTTACATTTACACACACCGGTAATGTTTTAAATCCAAGGAAATTCAATTAGCCAAGACTCAACAAATTCTCGTTTCCGCTTGGCGTCGTATGCTTTATCATATTCATACTTGGCTTTTCTCTTCTTTTCCGAAGCCGGACTGATTTTATAATTGGTCTGATTAGCGTCATGGCTTGACGTTAAAGTGGTTTTATTTAAAAAAAAATCAAATGCAGGTCGGTAAAACATGTTTGCGACCATTTGCAATTTACGAAAAATGTTACCTTATGCGTGATTGGCTTTTGCTATATACGCATGGACATGTTTACAACATTAAATAATTATTATCAGAAAATAACCTACCTCCAGTTAAAAAAGTGAGCTAGTTCGTTTTTTATTTTCTGAAAATATTGAAGTTTCGTTCTCAAAACAAAATTTACCATGAAAATTTTACTTGTCCACGGACAAGCCAGCTTTCAAAAGCTGCTTGCCCGGAAGGGGAAATTGACGACTCCGACAACTCGGACAGCATATTTCAGAACCCCTGTTAATGAATAAAAAAAGATACACGACTTTAGTGTTTTCTTATTGCACTGGATGACGCACAAATTGATATTTTATATATTTTATATAAACACACTACTTGTTATTTATACTAAGTAATCATGAACATCGTAGTTATTATCATGCTAAGTAAGGCCAAAAAAAAAAATCTTGGTTCAGGGAACATGGACAGAAAAATGTAGGTGGGTAGGTAGTTTTTTTTTTTTTTTTTTTTTTTTTTTTTTTTACCAGTCGACTGATTTCAGGGTGAAAAAGGGTCAGTTAATGCACCCATGATTGTTTAAACACTGACCAAATGATTAACACTGCACATGTGGTATTTAGTCGTTGTATATTATTCAATATTCCTAGCTCTTTATGCACTTCTTCAGGGCTAGCGCTGGCCCAAAATTTCTTTGAGCCAACCATTTTTTGTTTGTCTGTCTGTGATAGTGTGACCTTCATATTCAAAAGTGAACACGCCATCTTTATCAGTCTCTGGTGTTTGGGGTGTGACCTTCAGAATTTTTTTCATCATGAGACCTGACCTAGTCTCCGACAGGTGCTCAAGAGTCTGAATAGTGGCTGTCAAAAGGAGGGTAACCTCAGAATAGCACAAGTCTTTCTTCTGGTACATTTTTTGATAAAATGGCAATGGGTTTGAGCGCATCGCACAGGAAGTGAGCAGTGTACATAAATTTGAATGTTGCTATTGGTTTGTACAGGCTAAGGGCGTCACAGTACATTGATTTTGATTCATTATCAAAGCGAAGCCAATTGTTGTCAAGTTTCCATGACTCTTGGAATGCTCTAGTGTTTTGTGTTTTAATTATTTTTTTTTTGTTATGACTCTTTCGTCCAACGACGCTTTAAGGCAGGCTGTCAAGTGACCTTTTTTCAAAAAGTAGGAAAAAATGGGAACTACTTTTGCAAGAAAAGTAGGAACAAGGGACAAAATTGTCACAAAACCAGGTTTTCATTGTGAAAAAAAAATCTGATAAAGGGAGAAAACTCAAACTGAACTTTTGAAATGACCAAAAAAAATTAACCCCCTTTGTAAGTTTTTTTTTTTAAAAAAAATCTATTTTTAGTCGTGGCGACCTTGACATTGGAGATATTGACGTGATTCTTTCGTGGGACACACCGTCCCATGATGGTGAACAAATGTGCCAAATGATTTTAAAATCTCACAATGAATGACATAGTTATGGCCAGGACAAGCTCATTTATGACCATTTTTGACCTTTGAACTCAAAGTGTGACCTTGACCTTGGAGATATCGACGTAATTATTTCGCGCGACACACCGTCCAATGATGGTGAACAAATGTGCCAAATGATTTTAAAATCTGACAATGAACGACATAGTTATGGCTCGGACAAGCTCATTTATGGCCATTTTTGACCTTTGAACTCAAAGTGTGACCTTGACCTTGGAGATATCGACGTAATTATTTCGCGCGACACACCGTCCAATGATGGTGAACAAATGTGCCAAATGATTTTAAAATCTGACAATGAACGACATAGTTATGGCCCGGACAAGCTTATTCCGCCAGCCCGCCAGCCAGCCCGCCAGTCAGCCAGCCAGCCAGCCCGCCCGCATTCGCCAATCTAATAACCAGTTTTTTCCTTCGGAAAACCTGGTTAAAAAAGTAGGAACTTTTCCCTCAAAAGTAGGAATACATAATACTTATTTTTTAGACACAGGTCCAGGAAACATAGCTTGAAACAGAAAAGGAGTGCCATCACATGTTCTGTATGGATACCCACTTGAAGCTACCTTAAGGGCCCAGAAGATTTCAGCCTTTTTTACCTGTTCCTTGTGTGATGGATGTACTTGCATACAGATAGATTTATCCCCACAACCCTGAGAGCTGCTTGGCTTTTAGGCACTTCCAAACAAACGCTTTTGTGAATTATCATGCATGTATTTCATGTTTTCCTTGTGTTTTTATCCATCTGCATGACTTATAAGTTGATTAGCACCAGAATTACTACAAGATGGACTTCATTCAGACAGTACAATATCTTGCAAACTCATTGCCGGTATCTCTCTTGCACCATGATCCCAGTGTTTTTCCACTGTTGTCCAACTTCTCCATCCATGAAGGGTTAAACTTTGTTTTCCCACTAGGAATTTTAGCACTTAGAGTGTATCTATGATAATTAAGTTTCAAGCAAAGCTACCCTGATAAAGAAGTATACATGTAATTAGATGCTGTTCATTTTGGTGTATCATCAAATAAGTGGTTAGAGGTCTTCTGTGTATCGATATAAAAATGGTAATTATATTGTGC
Source organism: Dreissena polymorpha (assembly GCF_020536995.1). Lineage (NCBI taxonomy): Eukaryota > Metazoa > Mollusca > Bivalvia > Myida > Dreissenidae > Dreissena > Dreissena polymorpha. The sequence continues at coordinate 27,765,437 of NC_068367.1, forward strand.
ATGTTATATCCTTAAGCAGAAGACCAAATTTATTTAGTGATACACCAACTTGTTGTACAAGATTAATACTAGTATATAAAGCAGTGTAAATGCTCTGCTACAGCTACATTGTGAAACCTTTAAATTGACAATAGGGTGCAGTTATAATGACTTAAGTTACATTCAAAATGACTGGTCATTGCAGAGCAGATTATGCAACTGGAGATAGGACCTTATCACCTGACATCTTTTATGACAGCATTGATTGGGCAATGAAACAGTTGCACTACATGTACATTGTTTATTCCAGTTTCAAATAATGGCTTTTACATTTTTGATGACTTTCGCAGCTTTGAAATAAAATTTCAATATATCATTTGGCAGGTTTAGAAATTATCTCCCTTTTAAAGCTTATTACTTCCCTTGGATTGTATTTTTTAACTTTTGACCTTGAAGGATGACCTTCACCTTTCACCACTCAAAATGTGCAGCTTCATGAGATACACATGCATGCCAAATATCAAGTTGCTATCTTCAATATTGCAAAAGTTATGACCCATATTAAAGTTTTCGGACGGACACACACACACAGACAGACAGACAAACGGACTGACAGTACAACTGCAATATGCCACCCTACCGGGAGCATAAAAATGTATCAGGGCATTTAGGCTCTGTGCATTTATCTTTAATTACTAAACATGATGTACCTATGATATCAATAGAACATCATATCCGTTGTCATGTAATACAGAATTTATTACATTATATTTGTAAATGATGAAAACTCAGCAAAGCATCAGTTTTATCTTTTTTCCAATAACTTGTGTAATAAATTCCATATTACATAACCACTCATACAATACATGGTTCTCTATATCTCTACATTCCAAACAGCAATATCATGTAAACATGCATAAGGTTTGGTCAAATTGTTGTCAATGGAAACAAAATAAAACTGGAATAAACAATGGGTTCCCTCAGCTCTTGCATCACAGGGAACTGTGTAAGGTAGTGAAGTCTGCAGTGTACAGATGCTAAGGAAGTAAACAAGGCACTATTGTTACTTCAAAAAAAAACTTGTCAATAATTTTAAAAGTTACATAAGAAATAAATATTTATGCTCCTGAAGAGGTGCTAGCAGACAGTCAGCATGGGTTGTCAGGTATCATCTAGATGAATGCACATTAACAGGGATACAGTCATGCCATAGATTCATTCATCCTGCAAGTTTACTAAATAAACTCTTTAAAAAAAATAATTCTCCATTGAAAATGAAAAAGTAGGAATAGTAGGAAGATTTGGTAAAACAATAGGAAAAAGTAGGATCCTGATGAAAAAGTAGGAAATAGTAGGAAAAAGTAGGAAAGAGTATGACCGCTTGACAGCCTGTTTAAGGTTAAAGACGCCATGTTAGCGACTGTAGAGACAAAGTGGTTACTTCCATTTTTATAGTAGACTAGATGAATGACTCTTCCTATGTGTTAAAAATTCAAAACTTTAATTACAATTAAAACGCGCGTGTTTTTCACATTTTCATTTGATTAAAATACGCTGCTGTCAGTTAGCATAGTGTGCGAGTAAAACAAACAAATTAATTAATTATCATCTTTTCATTTCGATCGGAAATTGGCAGAAAGTTGTAACATCATCGACATAGAACTAATTATTTAATTATCACTTTTAAATTCAGATCAATAGACAGCTTGGAAATAATTAAATTATTGTCACGCTTCTTTTCATTTTTAATCTTTAATAATACGACATTTGCGACCGGCCGCTATTTTGTTTGCAGACGACAATATTAACTGTGTATTCAAAGTGCACAGTGTCTGCGCATGAATGACCGAATATTACTCCATAGCTCCACCCATTTTTACATTTCATTCAATAACGTCATTTCATGTGTAAGCGAGCTCAATGTTGATTAGCCAGCTAGCATGCGCACTTCAATAACAATAAGGTCAAGCGATGTCTCGTATACAGGTGCAGACCGGTTTTTGTTCACTGTTCAAATTGCGAACACTTTCATTGAAACAAAGAGAAAAATATAGAAACCCAATCCAGGTTTAAATGGTGGCTGTTTTCGATGAAATTTTACGAGATTTTAGCATTTTCGCCATCAGATTTTTTTCCATGGACCAAAATAATCATTAGGGTCGGGGGCAAAAAATAGGGTCGGTCGGGTTCCCTGAACCAAGACTTTTTTTTTTTTGGCCTAATCATAAAAATCTTAGGTCAAACATATATAAATTACGTCAAATGGGTGGAAAATAACAACATTTTCAATTCGGAAATATTTAAATTAGTCAAGATATAATGTAATATGGCCTACTGAAGTGAAGTAACTATTACAAAAAATAAATATCTCGGATAACCGACAACAAAAGACAATGTCAAAAAGGAAATTCGGAAATGACCGATTTTGGATTTAAAATGTATACATAATCGTTGGTACTTGAGGGTTTTCATCCGGGAGGGGTTTTGTCCGGCATTCAATAATTCGTATTATTACATAAGGTTGTAAACCGTCGAAACCAGGAAACAATAACACAATACTTAACACACAAACAATATTCAAAAGCTAAAAAAACAACACATAAGGCCACGACTTTTATATTTCTTGGTTTACAAAACCGCCGACCCTAATTTTTGGAAAATGGGAAAAAAAATAAAATCGGAAAATCGTCTTTTTTTTTAAATATTTTATACCCGACCGCACTGCAAAACGAGCGAAACGAGAAAAAAAACGATCCGGTTTGAGTACGGTTGCGAATAAAATCAAGTAAGTACAATCAACGATTGGTTCACATATATTGCAGAGATCGGGATATTTTTCAATGTGACACATTATGTACCAGTCCTTTTATGGGTACTTCTCAAAATTTATTTCGGGTAAAAATTACAGACAATAAGAAAATCAGCGTCAGTAAAATGTCGACCCCATCAAAATTTATTTCCGAGTCTGTGACGTAACTTTATTGTTTAACATGTTAATTATATTAAACAAACCCGATATTATAGTAGATAAAAAAGCATTTGATAATAAGTACAAATAATCCAATAAAACACTGCCATTATTTACGATATATGTGTTTAGGAATTTTGTAAACACGTCCGCCATAGTTTATAGGAACTGTACAGAAAGTTTGGAAATCGGAACAAATCGGTTTATTTTGGAAAATTATTGATAAATGTATTTGTCGTTTCAATGCTTAGGGTCGAGTAATTTCGGCAAATCGGAACTCAACTTGCGTAAAACACTAGCTCAATTAACCATTAAACTCCGCCTCCGTGCTCAGCAAAAGATTCGAAGGCGGAGCTATGCACGTGCTTTTATTAAATTGGAGGATTGCAATTGAGAAACAAACACACAATTGGTTCGGCATGTTGATTGCTAGACAAAGGAAGCCAATTTTTTCTGCGCGAAATTTGTCGCTTTATTGCTTCCGACAGAAAGCGGCTTTCCTTTGATGACGTCAAACTGTCAATTCACACAGACTGCACATTTTCGGAAGACTTTAACTGACACCTTGTTTACAATTCCAGTAAAAAAAACACTTGCTAACATTAAACTTTGGATTAAATTATCAAAATAAAGCAAAAGCGATGTTGACAAATATGATTCAATTAATTCGCGTCAGTTCAAATAAGACGTTTTGCGTTGTATATCAACGAGTTTTCATGACAACAACAACTTTGACAAACCTTACCGCGACGACGCATGGATCGATCTACCTCGATTTTTTTTCATGTACGATCTCATAAGTCGAGTAAGAGCAAACACATACCGGGTAATTTGTGTATGAGTAGTTTATCTTATATAAGATTTATGCAACGGGCATCGCATTGCGTAATGGTGCGCATCGAATTATGGAAATGAAGCGCAGTTTTTCGTTTTAATGGGAGAAGAACGCATGTCATGTAATGGAGTGTTTAAAATTGCCTGATGTTACAAAAGGTGCTTTTAGGACTCATTTCATTTGAAGATATAGATGTGTTTCATTGCATAATTTGATTTTTTGTCTCTGTGTTAAGGTTATAAAAGATATGTTGTCTTTGTTCTGATGTTATTAGTATTAACTTTTTTTTCCAATGATGTTTTTTTTTTTTTTTTTTTCGACCGCCCGATGGACCATTTTCAAAATAATTTTTGTAAACCAATAAAAAAAAATTCGTGGCCTAAATAACTTCCTCGAGTATGTTGATTCGATAATTGCTTTTGATTTACATGAGATGTCCGAATAAGTAATGTCCGGGAATGGGGCAAATTTATTTGCCCCTTTGGCATAAGTTGAACTGAATTAGCAGAATCTTGCCGATATAAAATAAGGAAATGAAGCTATATGACTGTCAATCAAATTTGTTATAAAAAAGGAAAAATAACCGCCTTTTTCTCATAGAAAACATACCCGTGAAAACGCTGCGTTGACCTTCAACAGTAACAGTCACGCACACGAACCACCTTGAATCATCCAAACAATATTTGATTACAAGCAACTAAGTACAATAGTAAGTCAATATTTGGACCGATTTTGCGTGTGTACGGGACATGTTGAAAGCAACAAAGTTCTAAAGGTTACAACAAAAAGTATTATGATGCTGATGTTAATTTGTTTGCGTGTGCTGGTTGTCGATATAATCCAAAGAAAACATTTATGAAAAGGACAATTTTATTATTTTAACAATCACTAATTGAAAAGGGAGCACACACATTTTTTTCAAAATACAAATAATTGCAATACTTTAATATCTACCGAATTTAAATAGCCTGTGAAATTAATTTAATATTCTACCTTATAATTACATAATAAGCTAGTTTGCGTATTTTATTTTTGTTTTTTAAGACTCCGTTTGTGGACTTTTTTCAAGCTTTCCCTGTACATCTTTTCATACAAGCTACTCGTATTTCTCTCCTTTATAAAGTCGATTTGGCGCCAACCAACAGTTAATCAACGCAAGAACTTCAACAAGATATCCTCTGGAATGAGACTCATCCTTACCAAGGGATGCAAGTCTGGTACGTGCCCTTGGGTGGAATCGGTGACGCATATTTAAGTATATATGATCTTGCCATGACCGGTGGTTCTATTGACAACAACATAACTTCGGGCTTGCCTTTGACCTCTGTACGCAACACACAATTAAATTAATGCATCATATCAGTCCATTTCAAAGTTAAAAGAACCTTTAAAGCGAGATTATACAATTGTTCATGTGTGTTAAATTTTAATATATTGATAAAATATGTAACAATAACAAAATATAGGCAAGAACAATTATACATCGAAGAGGAATTTCATAAAATGCAACACAAACACATTAGCGCCCGAGCCGATTAGGACGAAGATATTTCGTACATATTTTCCTACAATTTAACCGATCGAAGCATTCGTCTTTTTTCAGGATCAGAGTAAGTGTTCGTGTGTCGTATGAATACATATCATTGCAGGAATTTAAAATGAACCGTTAAACTTAATTTAGATTCACATTGTACTTGCATTGTATACATGCTGGCTTGTTCGACTGTACAGAAATTTTCGATTTCAGAATTAAATATCTGGCTTATTTCGCATTTTTCGACACATGTTCTTCTTTACTTTTATTTTAATTTATATTGAAATATATATATGTAATAAGTTTTTAACAGATTTTATATACATTCATAAATAATTGACAAAATCGTATAACCTCGCTTTAAAGTTGAACTTTTCGAGATGCCAATGACCAATCCAGCGCAGCAAATGCTATATCAAGTGGACAATGTGCTTCAGTGTTTTGAGCGGACGCGGTTTTGTTCACGATGTGCTCAGTGCCATCACAGAACGTAAAGATGGCGTTTAAAACGTAGTCTTCGACCTGTGACTTTTTAATACCAGATAGTAAGTTTGCAATTGTGTCCACATAATGATATGTTGTTAGGTTAGATAATCATTTGTTCTCAATGTGTCTAAACAATCCAGAACAGCGCAAGCCATATCTTAGATGCTAAAGCCCAACTCTCACTATTGCCGGTAGAGCCCCGGTCCACTCCGGTTTGCTACCTCCGTTCGAGCGGCGAGAACCGGGATGATTCGTAGAAAATTTTGAACGCGGTCACACTATTTCCCGGTGCCGCCCCGGTTGAAGCCGATCAACAGTCCGGCAGAGTCCAGGACAACCCGGACTGGCTACGGTTTATCTCGGTGAAGCCCCGGAAGAGCCCCGGTTGTCGCCGGTAATGCCCGGGTTGAGCTCCGATGAAAGCCGGTAGCGTTCCGACAGAGCCCCGTTTTACCGTAACTTCGCCGGCACTCACTGGGACTATACCGGCATAAGACCCACGCGGAACTACGAAAATGCCCCGGTTTAACCCCGGTCGTCGCCGATTATGACCCGGCGGAGCCCCCGTGAATGCCGATGGCGTCCCGGCAGAGCGCCGGTTTACTTATGTACCGTAGCTATGCCGGCATTCACCGGGGCGTTGCCGTAGCTCTGCCGGGGTCTGTATTTGCCCCGGTGGAGGGTACGTCGCCGTCCCGGTTGTTCACGGTGCCACGCCGGTCCTTCCCGGTGACTCCCGGAGGTATATAACATTTCAATACTTTCCCGGTGATGCCCAGGTTCATCCCAGTGGAGCCCCGGTTCATCCCGGTAGAGCCTCGGTTCATCCCGGTAGATGCCGGATCACGCACCGGGGCATCGCCGGCATTAAAGTGAGACTGGGCCTAAATATAAAGAGCAGCTACACCATTTTCTAACCACATTTTCGATAAATGAGGCAAACCAAATTAAGCGTTGAAATGTACCTGTTGGCTACGGACCCGAGGTAGCTTTTTTTTGCTCGGCGATACTTTTCCATTTACTAGTGCTCAAACGGGTACCCGAAAAACCCCGAATCCGCGGGTAAAAAAATATCCGCGGATCTGGGTCAAAGTTTCTGCGAACGATACCGGTTCGGGTCGCAAACTACGAAGTACAAGATTACATGTTGAACGAGTTGTCAAATCATCTCCTTTAAACGATTGAAGTAATAATAAACCACCCTTTACCAGTTTTAGATGTGTTGTTATTACAAATTGTCATAAATGAATAGAAGTGACGCACCATAAGCATAAATGTCGAGTTTAATTTGTTATTCAGATCCCAAAATGGCGACGTAGAAAAATGTATTATAATATATATTGACTTCAAAGTAGAAAATGCAGTGCTTACAGTGAACGTTATTTTGGCTTCTCTCCTCAAAATAAGACAAGTTTTATTTTTGCTTGACATGTTGTTTTTCCTGTACATGTACTTTTGATCGCTATTCCAAGTCATACTTACGTTCGGTTATAAGTTCAACAACGTTGTGCAAACTTAAAAAAATAGTATAATGCAGTTTAGTATTTCGTTCATAATTAAATAAATCAAAACAATAAAAAGTATAATATTCTAAACAATATACTTGACAAACAGTTGAATATTTAAGAACGCTAAAATAAGCTATGACAATTAATGAAGTTTTATTTTAATTAACTTATGTATTATCTGACCCGATCCGATCCGAATTTTCTCGGGTATTTTTATTTTGACCCGCCGACCCGACCCGAAGAATATTTTTGACCCGTGTGAGCCCTACCATTTACTACTTCTCTATTCAATAAATTCACTACAGTTTCGGTTGTTGACAAACAACCATCTTCCTTAAAGGGTCTATATACTTTCTTGAAATCTTTTTCGCAATTATTATGAACGATTTTTATTTGTGTAAACATTTTTTACATCTTATCTTTTATATTTATCCATTAAGTCGTTGTATAAAAATTCCATTGATATTTGGCATGAGACACCACAAAGTGGTAATCTACAAAGATTGTTGAAATCATGTCCATGGGTAAAAAACTTACACAGACGTACACACAAAACGATGCATTTCACATAAAAGTATATTAGTAATAAAAATACTACTTAACTGCCAACCAACAGTTAATTACCGCAAGAACTTCAACAAGATTTACTCTGGAATGAGACTCAACCTTACCAAGGGATGCAAGTCTGGTACGTGCCCTTGGGTGGAATCGGTGACGCATATTTAAGTATCTCTTGCCATGACCGGTGGTTCTATTGACAACAACGTAACTTCGGGCTTGCCTTTGACCTCTGTACGCAACACACACTTTGAATTAATGCATCATATTAGTCCATTTCAAAGTTAAAAGAACCTTTAAAGCGAGATTATACATTTGTTCATATGTGTTAAATTTTAATATATTGATAAAATATGTAACAATAACAAAATATAGGCAAGAACAATTATACATCGAAGAGGAATTTCATAAAATGCAACACAAACAAATTAGCGCCCGAGCCGTTTAGGACGAAGATATTTCGTACATACATGTATTTTCCTACAATTTAACCGATCGAAGCATTCGTCTTTTTTCAGGATCAGAGTAAGTGTTCGTGTGTCGTATGAATACATGTCGTTGCAGGAATTTAAAATGAACCGTTAAACTAAATTAAGATTCACATCGTACTTGCATTGTATACATGCTGGCTTGTTCGACTGTACAGAAATTTTCGATTTCAGAATTAAATATCTGGCTTATTTCGCATTTTTCGACACATGTTCTTCTTTACTTTTATTTTAATTTATATTGAAATATATATGTTATAAGTTTTTAACACATTTTATATACATTCATAAATAATTGACAAAATCGTATAACCTCGCTTTAAAAGTGAACTTTTCGAGATGCCAATGACCAATCCAGCGCAGCAAATGCTATATCAAGGGAACAATGTGCTTCAGTGTTTTGAGCGGACGCGGTTTTGTTCACGATGTGCTCAGTGCCATCACAGAACGTAAAGATGGCGTTTAAAACGTTGTCTTCGACCTGTGACTTTTAATACCAGATAATAAGTTTGCAATTGTGTCCACATAATTATATGTTGTTAGGTTAGATAATCATTTGTTCTCAATGTGTCTAAACAATCCAGAACAGCGCAAGCCATACCTTAGATGCTAAAGCCCAAGTCTCACCATTGCCAGTAGAGCCCCGGTCCATCCCGGTTTGCTACCTCCGTTCGAGCGGCGAGAACCGGGATGATTCGTAGAAAATTTTGAACGCGGTCACACTATTTCCCGGTGCCGCCCCGGTTGAAGCCGGTCAACAGCCCGGCAGAGTCCAGGACAACCCGGACTGGCTACGGATTTTCTCGGTGAAACCCGGAAGAGCCCCGGTTGTCTTCGGTAATGCCCGGGTTGAGCTCCGGTGAAAGCCGGCAGCGTTCCGACAGAGCCCCGGTTTACCGTAACTCCGCCGGCACTCACCGGGACTATACCGGCATAAGACCCAGGCAGAGCTACAAAAATGCTCCGGTTTAACCCCGGTCGTCGCCGATAATGCCCCGGCGGAGCCCCGGTGAATGCCGGTGGCGTCCCGGCAGAGCGCCGTTTTACTTATGCACCGTAGCTATGCCGGCATTCACCGGGGCGTTGCCGTAGCTCTGCCGGGGTCTGTATGGGCCCCGGTGGAGGTACGGTGCCGTCCCGGTTGTTCCCGGTGCCACGCCGGTCGTTGCCGGTCCTTCCCGGTGACTCCCGGAGGTATAAAACATTTTAATACTTTCCCAGTGGAGCCCAGGTTCATCCCGGTGGAGCACCGGTTCATCCCGGTAGAGCCTCGGTTCATCCCGGTAGATGCCGGATCACGCACCGGGGCATCGCCGGCATCATAGTGAGACTGGACCTTAAGATAAAAAGCAGCTACACCACTTTCTAACCACGTTTCGATAAATGAGGCAAACCAAATTAAGTTTTGAAATGTACCGGTTGGCTATGGACCCGAGGTAGCTTTTTTTGCTCGGCGATACTTTTCCATTTACTACTACTCTATGCAATAAATTCACTACAGTTTCGGTTGTTGACAAACACCATCTTCATTAAAGGGTCTGTATACTTTCTGGAAATCTTTTTCGTAATTATTATGAACGATTTTCATATGTGTAAACATTTTTTACATCGTATCTTTTATATACTTACTTCATTATACTTCCACAACGAATGACATAGTTATGGCCCGGACAAGCACATTTATGGACATTTCTGACCTTTGAACTCAAAGTGTGACCGTGGAGATATCAACGTTATTCTTTCGCATCCAATAATGGTGAACAAATATACCAAATGATTTTAAAATCTCGCAATGAACGACATAGGTATGGCCCGTACAAGCTCATTTATGACCATTTTTGACCTTTGAACTCAAAGTGTGACCTTGACCTTAGAGATATCGACGTACTTCTTTCGCATGACACACCGTCCAATGATGGTGAACACATGTGCCAAATGATTTTAAAGTCTCACCATAAATGACAAAGTTATAGTCCACACAAGCTAATTTATGGGCATTTTGAAGTCATTTTAAAATCTAACAATAAATGTCATAGTTATGGTCAGGACAAACTTTCGGGACAGACCGACAGACCGACAAAGTGACTCCTATATAGCCCCATAAACAATGATAATCGCATGACACACCGTCCAATTATTGTGAACACATGTACCGAGTAATTTTAAAATCTCACAATGAACGACATAGTTATGGCCCGGACAAGATCATTTATGGCCATTTTTTACTTTTTAACTCAAAGTGTGACATTGACCTTAGTGATATCGACGTAATTCTTTTTGCATGACAAACCGTCCAATTATTGTGAACAAATATACCGAGTAGTTTTAAAATCTCACAATGAATGACATAGGTATGGCCTGGACTAGCTCATTTATGGCCATTTATTACATTTTTACTCTAAGTGTGACCTTGACCTTGGAGATATCGACGTAATTCTTTCGCATGACACACCGTTCAATGATGGTGAACGAATGTGCCAAATGATTTTAAAGTCTAAAAAAAAATGACAAAGTTATGGCCCGAACAAGCTCATTTATGGGCATTTTGACCTTTGAACTCCAAGTGTGACATTGAACTTGGAGATATCGACGTACTTCTTTCGCATGACACACAGTTCCATGATGGTGAACAAATGTAACAAGTCACTTTAAAATCTAACGATGAATGACATACTTATGGTCCGAACTTTCGGGACAGATCGACTGATCGACAAACCGACTGACAAAGTGTCTCCTATATAACCCCCATTTCAATGCTAATCGCATGACACACTGTCCAATGAATGTGAACAAATGTACTGAGTAATTTTAATATCTCACAATGAATGACATAGTTATGGCCCAGAAAAGATTATTTATGGCCATTTTTGACCTTAGAACTCAAAATGTGACATTGACCTTGGATAAATCGACATTATTCTTTCGCAAGACACCGTCCAATTATTGTGAACAAATGTACCGAGTAATTTTAAAATCTCACAATGAATGACATAGTTATGGCCAGGAGAAGATCATGTATGGCCATTTTTTTACATTTGAACTCAAAGTGTGACCTTGACGTTGCAGATATCAACATAATTCTTTCGCATGACACACTGTCAAATGATGATGAACATATGTGCCAAATGATTTTAAAATCTCACAATGAACGACATAGTTATGGCCCGGACAAGCTCATTTATGGCCATTGTTGACTTTTGAACTCAAAATGTGACATTGACCTTGGAGATATAGACATAATTCTTTCACATGACACACCGTCCAATGATGGTGAACAAATGTGCCAAATGATTTTTAATCTCACAATGAACGACACAATTATGGCATGGACAAGCTCATTAATGGTCATTTTTGACCTTTGAACTCAAAGTGTGACCTTAACCTTGGAGATATAGACGTCACTCTTTCGCATGACACACCTTCCAATGATGGTGAACAAATGCACCAAATTATTTTAAAATCTTACAATGAACAACATAGTTATGGCCCTGACAAGCTCATTTATGGCCATTTGTGACCTTTGAACTCAAAGTGTGACCTTGACATTGCAGATATCGGCGTAATACTTTTGCATGACACACTGTCCAATGATGGTGAACAAATGTGCCATATGATTTTAAAATCTAACAATGAACGACATAGTTTTGGCCCTGACAAGCTCATTTATGGCCATTTTTTAACTAAAAGTGTGACATTGACCTTGGAGATATCAAAGTAACTCTTTCGCATGACACACCGTCCAATGATGGTGAACAAATGTGCCAAATGATTTTAAAAGCCCACAATGAACAACATAGTTATGGCCCGGACAAGCTCATTTATGGCCATTGTTGACTTTTGAACTCAAAGTGTGACCTTGACCTTGGAGATATCGACATATTTCTTTCACATGACACACTGTCCTATGATGGTGAACAAATGTGCCAAATTATTTTAATGTCTCACAATAAATGACAAAAGTATGGCCCGGACTAGCTCATTTATGGGCATTTTGACCTTGGAGATATCAACGTTCTTCTCTCGCATGACACCATCCCATGATGGTGAACAAATGTACAAAGTCATTTAAAAACTCACGATACATGACATAGTTATGATCCGGGCAATCTTTATGTTTAAAACGCACTAAGAGCTCCGTAACCTACATTTTGACCCGGCATGACCCATATTCAAACTTGACCTAGACACGATCTAGATACAACTTCTTACAAAGTTTGGTGAAAATTGGATGAAATTTTCGGGACAGGCAGACCGACAGACAAAGTGACTCCTATATAGCCCCCATTACCAATGGTAATGGGGTATAAAAATAATGTTTTTAATTTATACATTAAACAAAAGTAACACCTAGGGTGGGCCAAATTTGACCATACGTGGATGATGTAAACAAAGTCCGTAGAGGACCATCTATGATGTTGAAGTCCAAAATTAAACCCACTATCCTTGTGGTTTCAATTTTTACGATTTTTAAAGTTTTAAGTCCATGTAAATCATGTGACCCTCGGGTTGTGGTTAGTTTTGAACCAAAGGGTATGCTTTGAACAATTTTTTTTTAGAGTAAAATGATACATTTCAAGAACCAAATACATTTTAATAATGAACGCCTGATCCTTGCATTTTCAAAGATTCGTTAAGTTGTTGATAATACAAATCTACGTAATTCATTTGACCCCTACGAAGTGGTTAGTTTTGACCCCTATGACATGATTTGAACAAACTTATTTGGGGATCTCTATGTGACACGCAGAATAAAAGCCTCTTGCAGATGAAGAGATGTTTAAAGTTTAAATTATATACATATTAGGAGAACTAGTATCCTCTATGGTTGATCCAATTTTTGTATCCAGGTGCATGATTTGAATAAACATGGTAGAGGTACTACAAAATGTTAACCACAGGAGCAGGATTTAAACAAACTTGGTATAGAACCACCATACTATTTTCCAAGGCATACCACCAAACCTTATGGCCTAGCAGTTATGGATCATATTTTGATACTTTTCATTATAAACATAAAAGTAAAACAAGAGGCCCCCAGGGCAAAGGCAATTTTGACCCCAACAGGACTAAAGAAACAAACTGTACACATATATGGTGTTACACACCAAAATAGAAACCCCAGATATTTGCGGGTTCTCACACATGTAGATGATTTTTTAATATAAGACTAAATAAATCGTATGACTCCTGAGTCAAGGCCAGTTTTGATCCAAGGGGCATAATTTGATTAAACGTACTTGTGGTTTCAGAGAATTTTTTAGGTTTTCATTTGTGAAATTAAAGTTTAGTTTCTGTGACCTACATATTCAACAGAATATTTGAATGATTTGAACGACATGTACTCACTGGTTATTCCTCTGAAGTTTCGTAAAAATCAGCGCTTATAAGAAAAGTTAATGAAGTACAGACTATTATAAAGTAAGGCCTATATTCTCATGTGGGCTAAAAGCCTTTAAACCACAAAGCTTTGATACTTTGTGAAATCAGATTGTTTAAATTAAAACACAATTACCGGATTTTTTCCCCAGACCATGACAACAAAACCGTCACACTTCTGTTAGTTGAACCACAAATAACACATACCCATATGTAGCTCTGAGATTCAGGTTTAGGTTGTCAGTCCTGAACCGGTTTCAAAGAAGGGGACTATAAATTTATCTTCCATATGATATTTCTGCGGTATGTCTGTCCGTTCAAAAATGTATCCTAAAATCTTTCACGTATAAACTTCATGATGATGACATATTTTAAGGGTCATTTTAGTTAAGAATAAAGAAGTGTGAAAGTAGTTCACTCCACAAACTTTAACGGAAAATTTTATGCATTGCCCATTTAATTGCTATGTTCAAGAGCACATGATTGTGAATCATATGGTATTAGACAGGTATTGTCCATCTCAATTTCATGAAATCTTATGACATGGATAATGTTTAAATTAAATCGGCCAAGAAGTGTGGACGTAGTTGGGACCACAAACTTTTAAAATTTAAGCGGACTGACTGACCAACGGAACAATAGTGACAATATACCTCCTGCAGGTATGTAATGTAAACCAGATCATCAAACTTTAGTATATTTCATAATTATGTAGTGCTGTATAGGCCCATACATTACCACCCAATCATGTCTGTAAAAAAAAACTTTGTCTGTAAAATAGGTTATAAGCTTAAGTTCATTATCTATACATTTTATGTCTTTCTATTATTGCTGTCAATAATTTTACACTCATACCAATGACAATTTCTTTATAACAGAATCTTTTATTTATAAACAAATCAGTCCACAACATCATATGGTACACACATACAATTTAAAAAATGATATTTATATACCCGAATCGGGAAGAACATAAGGGAATGAAATTGATACAAATTAATTATCCTGTTTTTCAAAATAAAACAATAAATAATTGTCAGCAGTTTTCTTAAATTCAAAATGACACTTTACATACTGTTCCATTGATAGCGTGTTTTCTAATTGCAATAAAACTTAAGATGATTGACGGGTTTGTCCTCGCAATACTTTTCTGGACAGACAGACTCCAAACTAAAAAAATATTTGAGGAGCAATATACATATTTTAAGTCTTATTTACATTACATTACATTAATCTTTGGTAACACAAACTAAATTAACACAACACATAATAATTAACTCTTTCAGTGCTGGAACTGAATTTTGAGGGCCTTTGCAAACAGTTTGGATCCAGATGAGACGCCACAAAATGTGGCATCTCATCAGGATCCAAACTGTTTGCTATTCTGATAGTATTCTTTGAAAATTGAAGAAAATGCTAATGTTAGAAATTGAGCAGACGACATTTTAGCAGACGACAAATTTCCCAGCATGCAAAGGGTTAACTAAAAACCGTACACACATCTGAATTGTACTATCACAGCCAGACAAAATTATCAATGGTATCAATATATGAAATTTTAAATGAACATTGAAAAGTGGACTCTGGCAGGTTTATTATCCCCCACCATAGGCGGAGGGATATTGTTTCGGCGTTGTCCGGAGCCATATCTTTGAAGTAATTTGGCGGATTTCATTGAAACTTGGTTTGAGTATATATATGGATAAGAGGATGATGCACGCGAAATGTCATTGTACACCATCTGTTAATAACAAAGTTATGACCCTTTGTATCTTGAAAAAAATGCTTTTTTGAATGACAAATATAACACTTTTGTGTCCAGAAGCATATTGGCAGGGCATATCAATTCAACAAATTTGCTTGTTTCTATTGACCTGCCAGACCTGCGTACCTTCGGTATTGACAACACAATGTTAAACCACTTTATCACCACATACCAAAACTACAATGAATGACAATGATGCTCTACCAGACAAATTGGATTTAGACTTATACAAGTGCTTGAATGAAAAACAAGAGGGCCTGAAAGGCCCAAAGTCGCCCACCTGAGATTTAATGTAACTGACCTGTTCTGTGCAGCCCAAGATGTCATTAGAACAAAATGTTCTTACCAACTTTCATGACTAGTGAACACTTTTGCAGCCACGTTTGTCAACAGACCAGACCCATTTTCATACACATCCAAGATATCATTTAAACAAACATACTGACAAAGTTTCATGAAGATTCTTAAGTCCATATAAAGAAAAATGCCCGGTCCACTAGTGGCCATGTTTTTCAAGCAACCTGAACCATTTTCGAACTCATCAAAGATATCATTGGGACAAAGCGTCTGACCTAGGTTCATAATGATCGGACAATAAATGTGGCCTCTAGTGTTAATAAGGTTTTACTAAAGCAATACATGTATATAGCCATATTAGGAAAAATGCCCCGCCCCCTGGTGGCCATGTTTTTAATGCAACCGCAACCATTTTCGAACTCATCCAAGATATTATTGGGACAAATCTTCTGACCGAGTTTCATGAAGATCGGAAAATAAATGTGGCCTCTAGAGTGTTAACAAGGTTTTACTATAGCCATATAAGGAAAAATGTCTGGCGGCCATGTTTTTCAACCAACCGGGATCGTTTTTGAACTTGTCCAAGATATTATTTGGATGAATCTTCTGACCAAGTTTCATGAAGATCAGACAATAAATGTGGCCTCTAGAGTGTTAACAAGTTTCACTATAGCCATATATAGCCATATAAGGAAAAAGGCCCCGCCCCTTGGCAGCCATGTTTTTCAACCAACCGGACCCATTTTGAAACTCATCCAATATATCATTGGGACAAATCATCTGACCAAGTTTCATGAAGATCGGAAATAAATGTGGCCTTTAGAGTGTTCACAAGGTTTTACTAAAGCCATATATAGCCATATTAAGGAAAAATGCCCCGCCCTTACTGGAAATGTTTTTCCAGCAACCAGAACCATTTTGAAACTTGTCCAAGATATCATTGGGAAAAATCTTCTGACCAAGTTTCATGATGATCGGAAAATAAATGTGGCCTCTACAGTGTTAACATAGTTTTACTATAGCCATATAAGGAAATATGCCCCGTTCCCTAGTGGCCATGTTTTTCAACCAACTGGCATCATTTTCGAACTCGTCCAAGATATTATTGGGATAAATCTTCTTACGACCATGTTTCATGAAGATCTGACAATAAATGTGGCCGCTAGAGTGTTAACAAGGTTTTACAATAGCCATATAAGGAAAAATGCCCCACCCTTTGGCAGCCATGTTTTTCAAGCAAACGTAACCATTTTCAAACTCATCCAAGATATCATTGAGACCAATCTTCTGACCAAATTTCATGAAGATTGGACAATAAATGTGGCCTCTAGAGTGTTAACAAGGCAAATGTTGACGCCGCACAACGCACGACGGACAAAAGGCAATCACAAAAGCTCACCAAAAGGTGAGCTAAAATGACTGACCACCAACCTAACATACATGCTTCCCACCCCATCCCTGATGAACAACTACAGCCATCAATGATGGTGTTTAATACATGCCCCATGGTGTTTAAATGTTCATTCCATTCTTTGCACTTATGGATACATTTTTTTTCAGTTCCTTTCTAAATAATTCCCTTGGATGTATCTATTCCCACTGATTGACTATATTACCGGTATGTAAGAAGTACCATTCTTACAGAAATATATGGGGGCTACTAATATTAACTCATTAGGTTGTTCTTCAAATGTTCCAAATTTGTTTTCTTTTAAATGGTGAAATATTCTGGGAAGTGTGTCTGACTGTAAGCGACACCATCTACAGCAGATGGATGCTAGACTGTTGCAGTCGAGTCCAGTGTCTCCACACTGGGAAGATGGCCGCCACTGAACTGATGTTCGACGCTTGTGTCATCATTGGATCTGTCCCTTGAAGCTCCTCAAAGACCTTAGTGAGGTCTAGAACAAAGATTAGCAGATTGGAAAAAACAAGAGGGCCATGGTGGCCTTGGGTCGCTCACCTGCGTAGCATTGATGTTAAGCAAGAATTTTTAACGTTGCTTTGTGAAAGGAAAGGGTTTGTTGTTTCTGCGGATATATACATATATGTGTTATAAGTAGTTTTGTGTGTGTGTTTATATTTTTTTAAATAGACATTTGTTACCCGTTGCGAAAAAGCTATA
Organism: Dreissena polymorpha; assembly: GCF_020536995.1. Lineage (NCBI taxonomy): Eukaryota > Metazoa > Mollusca > Bivalvia > Myida > Dreissenidae > Dreissena > Dreissena polymorpha. The sequence continues at coordinate 27,783,356 of NC_068367.1, forward strand.
TTTTGGATACAAGTAATATGAGGACAGTAATTCAATAATGAGCATCAGCAAAAGAAAATGGAAGGACATTTTCCACAAACTGTTGTCCAGCTTTAAAATCATGAGATAAGAAACGCAGCATCTTTGGATGTTATAGGGGATGGCTGATTACAACCTGTTTTGCAATAACACTAAGATACCGAAAACAACTGTATTTTTTTTGTGAATACATCGAGTGTTGATGAAATAGTCTTGTGCATAATAAAATACAATATGTTGAATTGTTATCATACATCAAAGTCAGTTATAAAGAAGTAAATGAGTATGAGAATATGTACTAGAAATTCAACATTGATCTTTTAAGGTACAAAACATCACTTGATCTTTCTCATAGTTACAAATTTGAGCAAATATAGAAGTTAACACACACAACAAAAACTAAGGTAAGACACTAAACAATTCATAACAAGAGATGAGTTTGTCAGAAACACAATGCCCCCTACTGCGCCGCTTTGATTGATTTTTTTTTAAATATATCCCTTTAAAAAATATTACTTCCCTTTTAAAAATGATCTGTACCTGCCAAATGATAAATAGAAATTATCTCCCTTTAAAGCTTGTTACTTCCATTGGATTTTTTTACCTATGACCTTGAAAGATGACCTTGACCTTTCACCACTCAAAATGTGCAGCTCCATGAGATACACATTCATGCCAAATATCAAGTTTCTATCTTCAATATTGCAAAAGTTATGGCCAATGTTAAAGTTTTCCGACGGACTTACAGACTGACGGACAGTTCAACTGCTATATGCCACCCTACCGAGGGCATAACAAGAGGCCTATGAGGGCCTGAATCACTCTACTGGCTGGAATCAATAGGGCTCAAGCCCTTGATAGTATGAACAATCTGAGTAAGTTTTAAACAAACAGACCCAAAATGGGAAATTCATCGCATAAACAAGAAGAAACGTCAATTTGAAATTTCAAATGGCTCCTTTTCAACAATAAGTTGGACAAATTTTCTTCACTCTCAATGGGGTTTGGCCCTTGATGATATAAAACATCCGTTGAAGTTTCAAAAGGATAGAACTCTACATGTAAAGAAACAAGAAATGTATTTGTCGGAAACACTATGTCCCCTTCTGCACTGCTTTGATTTTTTTGTTTTTGACCTTTGACCCTGAAGGATGACCTTGACCTTTCACCACTCAAAATGTGCAGCTCCATGAGATACACATGCATGCCAAATATGAAGTTGCTATCTTCAAAATTGAATAAGCTATGGCAAAATGTTAAAGATTTTCATTATTTTCTCAAATTCAAGGGTAGATAATTCTGGACTTATAACTCCGATATTGCTCATTTTCGATAGGGTTTGACTCGTCATTCAGATAAAGACACTGTGCAAGTTGGGAAATGATTGGATGAAAACTGTGGACTTTATTGCGTAAACAAGCCTTATTTCACAATTTTCTCAAATTCAAGGGGAGATAGTTCTGGACTTTTTGCTCTGATGTAACCCATTTTTAATAGGGTTCAAGTCCTCATTAATATCAACACACTGAACAAGTTTGAAAAGAAGGGGATGAAAAATGTGGACTTCATCGATAAACAAGAGAAAGTCTAACGCACATGCACACACACACACAGACAGACAGACAGACAGACAGACAGACAGACAGACAGACAGACAGACAGACAGACAGACAGACAGACAGACAGACAGACAGACAGACAGACAGACAGACAGACAGACAGACAGACAGACAGACAGACAGACAGACAGACAGACAGACAGACAGACAGACAGACAGACAGACAGACAGACAGACAGACAGACAGACAGACACCATGCCATCCCATAAGCTCCCATGAGCTTAAAATAGCTTTCATCAATAAAGTAGACTGATTGACACTAGGGTCCAACAATACAATGGAGTTAGTTACTAATTAAACAGCAATGGGAATAGACGTGTTGTTGATTTCTACGCTGAAAGGACTATACAAATATGCTGCATCTAAAGCGTCATGAAATTTGAATCATAAGATCTACCATGGAAACAATAAATCATTTGATAATCATGTAGTTTTGTAATCTTAGCATACCGACTCCATAGAAAGCCATGATTTTGACCTGACCAACGTGATAATATGCATTTGTCCACCCTTAATGAATATAAAGCTATCAAAATCCAAATAGCAGTTCTAAAAGATTTTTGGCAGAATCTAAGGAGACTGAAGAACAGATGGTAAACACAGGCTGTCACCATAGGATGACTTATGCCCCCTATAAATGCTTGATAGAAGTTATGAGCTTTTTTTGAAACCTAAACGCGGACCCTAAGTTCAAGGTCAAGGTCACAGGGGTCAAAATTTGTGTGTGTATGGAAAGGCCTCGTCCATATACACTTGCATGCCAAATATGAAATTGCTATCTGAAGCGACAAAGAACTTATGAGCATTTTTTGAAACCTAAACGCAAAGTGTGACGGACAGACAGACGGACGGCAGTCCGATCACTACCGGTATATGCCCTCCTTCGGGGGCATAAAATACACCTAGACACACCCAATTGCAGCAACATTTGAATTCCCATGGATGGACGAAGCGGCAAGTATATGCCTCTCCTTTTCAGGAGCAATAAAACTGCATTAGACTGACCTAACTGAATGACTGCCAAAGGCACATTTTATATATTAAACAAGAACACTGTTTTAAATGTTGTCATGTTGCATCATCAAATGTATGACCAAAACACATATGAAAACGTCACAGATAAGAAAATGGGTTTTGTCTATATTTTCTTTGTCAGGTACACATTGTCTGTTTTCTGTCACACTATGAATCTCTATTGCATCACTTTGCACTTAACACCAGTGTTGGCATCTTACTCAAGATGATGGGTTCGCCTCACAGGATATAACAGCCTCTGGACCATCTGAACCCGGGTCTTGAAACAAACTGACTCCTGAACTATTTTGAATAGTGTCATATACGGGCTTTAGGTCTGGAAATGCACAAAATATACAACAAAATAGTTTTAAAAGTATAATAGAAATATACATATAGTCAAAAACACAGCATTATTAGTAAATATAACAAAATAATAAGACATGCATGTTTTTACCCCCCCCACCCCCCCCCAAAAAAAAAACAACAACAAAAAACTGGAAGGATATAAAATTGACGTTGTGTACGTGCGTTCGTCAGTCTGTCAAATCGTCCATCGGTCTGTCACAAAACTTGTCGGGCTATATCTCAGAAACTACATAATATTTAAACATGAAACTTCATAGGTTGATAGATATCAATAAGGAGACTTTGCCATGCACAAAACCATAACCATATTCTTTCTTTAATACGAGTTATTTCCCTTTTTTTGTAAAATTAAAGTTTTCAGGGCTTTATCTCAGATAAAATGAAACTTCATGGGTATATTCACTTTTGATATTAATGGGGAGAAGTGCAATGCTAAAGAACCATAACCCTTCACTTTCTGAAATACGAGTGATTGCTCTTTGTTATTTTTGTATAAGGTAACTTTTCAGGGCTATATCTCAAAAATGATACAACATTTCAACATGCAACTTCATGGGTGTGTAGATATCAATGGGGAGAAGTGCCATGCACAAGAACCATAACCCTACTCTTTATTAAATAAGAGTTATTGCCATCTCTTGTTTTTGTATGATGTAACTTTTCAAGGCTTTATCTCAGATACCCTACAAGATTTCAACATGAAACTTCAAAATTACAATTACCCTACACTTAATTATTACCTATAAATTAGTACCCTGTACTTAATGATTATACTTTATAATCAAGGGATTTGAACAGATCCATAAACAAAGTTTATTTGGCAGGGGATATAAATTCAATAAATTTGCTTGTTATACATGTACATTTAATTGTCTCAAAGTATGCACGTTCACCTATATTTTGTTGCAAATAATTTATTATACTAAGTAAATAATTAGGAATCAAATTTTGCTCAATGTAGAAGTATCTCCAAAAGCAGTTTATGCCAATATCAAGGGAGGTGGATTTAAGTGATGCACTCATATTTTTTATCAACAGCAAATGTCTTTGAAATCAATATGATTGAATTTTGTTAAAATATTTTGAGGCATTTTCCTGTATTTTCACTTAAGAGAAGGCAGTTTGTTGACAAAAGCTAGAACTTTCACTGTCAGGCTTCCAATCAATGCAAGCTTCATATCTTTAAAGTTTCACCTTGATACATCAATTGTAGTCTATAAATGCCTCGGACATAATATCAGAATGAACATTTTCAAGGGAAATAACTGTAAAATTATGACAGCTGGAGTAACAGCTCTTGAGCACTGCACTTCCCATCATTAAGATCTATCTACCTTTGAAATGTCAAGTTGATACCCCATATACTAGTAAACTGCAAGATATGCTTCATTAAAAAATTACATTATGCTCAATTTAAAATTTACATGTTCTAAATAAACAAAAAATGGCCAATAACTCTCAAAATATGGAAGCAAGGGTTATGTTTTTTTCACAATGCACATTCCATCATTAAGATCTTGGTTCCTGATCAGTTTCAAGATCATACCTTTTTTAGTTGCAAAACATGTTCTGCATTATCTTGAAATTGAAAAATAAACAAAGGTCAATAATTCTAAAAATAAGGAAGAACTTGTCTGCACTTCACATCTTCTAAATTAGATCTTTCTACCTACTAAGTTTCAAGTTGATAACTGTATTAGTTTTCGAGATATGCTGTGGAAAACATTTTATACAACAGATTGACAAAGGGAAATAATCATAAACAAGAGCTGTCAGAAGACAGCGTGCTCAGCTATTCGAGTGCTTGACAGTATAATGTAAGCCATCATGGGGAAATTGTTCATATTCAATAAGGTCAAGGTAATATAGTCATATTCTAACTGGAAGAGGACTATAATTGAAACATATTGATCTATTATGTTTTAAAGAAGTTGTACATTATTGACGATTCTGAGTTCAGGTATATTTTCCAAAATCTATTGAACATTTAGATTTTATTTCAAGTTTTTTCAGCAATAGCTTGGATGGGATGGTTGGACGGTCTTTCAAAAATAAAATAAATATTTGTGTTTTTTTTTCAAAGGGTGGTGGGTGGGGTGTGGGGGATGGTTTGGGGGGGGGGTCCATTGTGGTATGTCAGGTAAGTGTTGTTTTGTCAAAGTATTAAACAAATCTGATCATAAATAAAGAATTTATGGCAATTTTCGCAAGATTTAATAATTTGACCTTGAGAATCAAGGTCATTCAAAGGTCAAGGTCAAATTCAACTTGCCAGGTACAGTACCATCATGATAGTTAGAAAGTATTTGAAGTTTGAATGCAATAGCCTTGATACTTAAGAAGTAAATTGGATCTAAACACACAATTTATCAAAATTTTCGAAGTTACTAAGTCAAAAAAGGGCCATAATTCGTCAAAATGCCAACCAGAGTTATGCAACTTTTCCTGTACAGTCCCCTTGTGATAGTTAGCGAATGCTCCAAGTCTGAAAGCAATAGCTATGAGACTTAAGGAGTAAAGTGGACCAAAACACAAAACCTAACCAAATTGTTAATTCTCTAAGTGTGTGAATATTTGATTAGGTTCCATTCTTAATAAAAAACATTCATAAGCACAATTCATAAAGCAGTGTCGCCAGACCGTTTATCAGTTACGTACATGTCAGACAGACGTCATCGTAAGCTGGGCACGACCTAATGTGACCCAGATCGCGATTATGAAGGCTTATTTGACGCTCGTCAAAAGCTGTGAAGAGAACACCATTATGGACATAAATACTTGTTTGATAATATTATTATTTAACTTAATTTAAATTAATTTTTTGGCGTTTTTTCATTGTATAAAGTGATCATGAGTGGCTATTACATCAATTCCAAATCGTCAGTGACTTTATCAGAACATTAAGTGCGTAATGGTGTAAATACACATTTTAATTACGTTTTACAACTTTAAGAATTTCTATAAAATGTTTTGGTACATGTTTTTATACTAAATTCTTCTTTCGTTGGACACCTTTTTTAAGACTATGATGTGAAAACACGTTTGCAGTTTTTGTTGAATCTTAATGTATATAAAAGTCTTCTTTTTATGCGGCGTAACGGTGTTGTCACATTTGTAACTGTGTGGACAGATTATCTTATACTTTAATATTCTTGTTTATTCGCATTGTGTTTTTTACTAGAAAGTATGGCAGATGAGTTCCGCGTAAAATTTGTGATGTTGTTTGAAAGACAATCAGCGATATGAATACGAACTTTATTCGCATCATAATGTTTGTATAAATTTGTCCACACGGTTACGACGTTGTCAACACCGTTTCTCATTCAGCTTAACAGTGTGGAACGTAACGGTGATGACATTCGGAAATTCTGACAGAACTGATTCCAATTGTACTAATTCTCCATTTTTGTCTGATAAATTCCATGTTAAATTTGCGATGTTGTTTAAAAAACAATCAGCGATATGAAAACAAAGTTTATTCACACCATAATGTGTGTAAATATTTGTGCACACCATTACAATGTTGTCATCACCGTTACTCATTCAGCGTAACGATGTGGACCGTAACGGTGATGACATTCAGGCATTTGATCATCCACAAACAGCATGCTACTTGTCTCAAAAAAACATTACGCACACATTTTTTTGTGGCATCTAAGAATACATAATATTTGAAAATCATAAAAACAGGAAGTGGAAATAGCAAAGATAATGGAAGAACGGTGTTGACACTGAAAAAAAGTACGTTCAATATTTTACTTACTTTTTGAATTTTTTCACATTTTTCGAGCTCTGTTAATTGCTTCATTATGACGTTAAAGGTTGAAAGAATGTTTACTTTCGGAAAAAGTTGTATCCCTGTATCATTCCCGTGCGGTAGATGAAATTTTCTTCGTAACGGTGTCGACTTGAAAAATTACGGACAGATCCATAACTGACCATAAATATTCTGCATATAAAGCTACTAAATGTAACTGTTATTAAGTTAAGTTTAAATATAATTAGCTCCGTATGGTTATTTTTTTATTATTTTCGTTGAACATTCTTTTATAAAACAATCAAGAAAATTACCCTTTAAGAATTCAGACAACACACCGTTACTAAAATACATGGGGGTTTGTTGCTTTAACAAAGCATAAAACTGCTTTAAGCGTGCGATCTGCTAAGAACTCTTATCTAATATTGTTGACATATTATTTAACATTGTAGTTATGAAACTTATCTCTGTTAATGTATACCATTTTGATAACTGTTGAATATGGACAGTAAATGGAACCTAATCAAATATTCACCCAAGTATATAAGAGGCCATAATTCTGTCAAAATGCCAGTCAGAGTTACATATCTTTGCTTGCACAGTCCCCTTATGATAGTTAGTACGTGTTACAAGTATGAAAGCAAAAGCTTTGATACTTTAGGAATAAAATGAACCTTAACACAAAACTTAACCAATTTTCAATTTTCTAAGTATAAAAAGAGAACATAATTCTTACAAATTGCTTGATACAGTTGTCTGCTCTTGTTTATAGATTGGGGTCATGTTGGTAAAAAAGTATGCAAAATATAAAAGCAATATGACAAGGTACATAGAAAATATTTGAGATGGTACGCAAACTTTAACATAGATTTATCAATAATATGAAATTCTAAGTGGAAAAAGGGACATAATTCTAACAAAATGCTTAATACAGTTGTTTACTCTTGTTTATAGATTGGGGTCATGTTTGTAAACAAGTATGCAAAATATAAAAGAAAAATGTCCAGGGACATAGAAAATATTTAAGGTGGTACGCAAATTAAACATTCTAACGCTCACGCCGATGCCAAGGTGAGTAGGATAGCTCCACTTTATAAATTTCATTTATAACAGTCGAGCTAAAAAGTAAAAGAATAGCTATGGTTCTTGTGCACTGAAAGCTCTCTGAATGAGATCTACCTCTTTATGAATATTCAAGTTAATATTTCTTTTAGTGACCAACATATACTACAGGAAAAAATAAAGTTAAACAAATAACTAAGAGCAAATGATACTCGTTTATTTTACAAGATACGTTCAAGACAAGAGGTCTGTATAACAATTCACAAAGAGAAATTACTCTTAAAATAGCTCAGCAATCGAATTGAAAGTTGGTATCGATGAAGTTTTAAGATTGTAACAGATATCCGACAATCGGACTACAGACAAACTGAAAACCAGTGTAACCTCCCTAAGAAATTCTTATTTTTTTCTTTGGGGGGAGGGGGGAGGGGGGGGGGGAAGGGTTGATACACCCAGTATTCTGTTGCAACTCCAAATTACACATTTTGTTTATGCATCACTAGGCATATTTGAACCTTATTTGACATGAAAATAAGTAATTGTTCTATATTTTTTTCTGAAAGGAATTTTAAGGCAGTTCTAGTGAGTATTTCATTTCTGAAATATTGTTCATTTGACATCATTTTGTCTAAAAGTTATACAATAAATCTGTTTTAGCATAGAAATACAATGACAACAAGAGCTGCACAGTCGGAGACAAATCTCCCCCCAAACAGGGCCTTGACACAGGATTTTTGCAACAAAACTTACCATAAGAGTTAATCTTATCATATTAGAGTGACTTAGCCACTTTCATAAGTTTTTAGTTGACACAGAATTATGCCGTCATCATAATAGTAAATGTGTTAAAATATTACAGTATTATTTCTTGTGATGTAACAATGATTGAATAAAATAAATTAATGACCAGACCGATATAGCTATGGTATTTCTGTTGCATGTGACACACCCTTAAGTCATATAATGACCATGGCCAATAGATCTGGCAATGTATAAGGCGCCATGGTGGAGTCATTGCTGAGTTACCTATGGTAATTGTGCGATGCAATGTATCTGCGAAAAAATCAGGCCAATCAGTCAATCCGCTCATGAGTTATCAATCGTATGATTTTCACATTCAATATCACAGTGATTTTGATCATTGACCTAAATTTCAATAGGGATTATATACTGTTTAAGGTCAATACATCTGCAAAGTATGATGCCCATCACTCAAACCTTTGATTACATATCAAACGGAAACCAATTTAACACTAAATGTCACAGTGACTTTGATCTTTGAACTAGTTACCCCAAATTCAATAGGGGTCATCTACTGTCCAAGGCCAATGCACATGTGAAGTATCAAGCCAATGGGTGAATCAGTTGACGAGTTATTGATTGGAAACGATTTCACACTTATCGTGAAAGTGACCTTGACCTTTTACCTAGTTACTTCAATTTAAATAGGGGCCATCTACTGTCCAACGCCAAATCAGATGGGAAGTATCAAGCCCATCAGTTCCTCTGTTCACAAGTTATTGATCTAGAACAATTTTCACTCTTAGTGTGACAGTGACTTTGACATTTAACCCAGTGACCCCTATTTCAATTGTGGTCATCTACTGGTAAAGGCCATTGCACATGAGAAGATTCAAGCAAATTGGTCAATCAGTTCACAAGTTATTGATCGGAAACAAACAGGTCTACAGACAGAACGCCCGACAGACCGACATCAAGCAAAACAATATACATCCTATTCTTCAAAAGGGCATACAAATGCCAATTAGTAAAAGATGCATAAATACATAATTTTTTGTGGTGATGGGGGAGTTTGTTTTTTCTTTTGGGTGGGTAGGGTTGATGAGGATTTAACTATTCTTAACATCACTAAATATCACAGAGTGAAATATGCAGACTTGTGAAACCCATACTCTCACCTGGTAGACAGCTTTCATCCATGACCATGTCATGATAAGTCTTCATGTGCGTTCGGAGTTCCCGCTTTCCAACGTAGTCAGCTGCACACACCTTGCACTTGAATGGCCGGATTCCTGGATGGGCAGGTAGATAGCAAAACATTACATGCTTCATGACGCTTGTCATTCAAAAGGCACACTTGTTTCGCATTCATCCCACATTCAACCAATTTTATGCAAGCAAAACCAAGGTTTGTGATATTTGAAGGATTAGATATTTAAAGAACACAAATTCAAATGATGCTTTCAAATATGTTGGCCCAGTATTGAATTTTAGTATTATCAAACACTATATTAAGAACGTATTATTTGGTATTAATCTGAATAGTCATAACACTTTTAATACATTATCATGCATTTATTAATACCCATTGACATAAAAAAATATCTGAAAATGGACACTCACAGTCATAGTAGATGATACAATTGTATCATATATGTAATATTTTGTTATGCAAACTCTTAAATCTGAATGGACCACACATAAGAAAGACAGAACAACTGAAGGCCATAGCTCCTCACCGGAGACATGTGTATACTAACCTCTACATCTAGATTTTGTGATGTTTGTGTAATAACTAGAGTTTTAATCTGTATGACACAGACTTAACTCTTTGCATGCTGGGAAATTTGTCGTCTGCTAAAATATCGTCTGCTGAATTTCTAAAATTAGCATTTTTTTCGATTTTTTTTCAAAGAATACTATCAGAATAGCAAACAGTTTGGATCCTGATGAGACGCCACGTTCTGAGGCGTCTCATCTGGATCCAAACTGTTTGCAAAGGCCTTTAAAATTCGGTTCCAGCGCTGAAAAGGTTCATGTTATGGAACACTAGTAATGGCAACTTTCGCTTAAGATGTTCACATAGTAAGTAGTCAAGGAAAGATTTCATGGTTCCCTGCTATTAATGTACGTTTGTTAAAAGACTCGAAAACAGTACAAGTCATGCTTTGGTACTGACCAATGAAAAAACCTATTTTAGGTCACAGGAAGCTAGAACATGCTCTTGACTAGTTGGTAATAAAACGTTCTATTTTATCTTAATTTGCCATATTCAAGCAAAGTGAATGATAGCCTTCAATATTTCTGACAGATATGAAGTCTTTTTTTATTAGTATCAAACAAATTGTTTCACAGATTGTTTTTCAACCAGACAGTCACACAAGGAACACAAAATTCTGAATTAATAACAGACCGCAGCCTCAGCCATTTTTATTGGAAATGTCCAAGGTCCACCATCTTTTGCAAGGGTTGATGGACTTGTTGAAAGAAAGGTATCAATCTGGGCATCCTTAAAAATTGTGTAAATATACAAAAAACAATTGACAACTGCAATCAAGGTTACCTTTTACTATTAAGAAATGATGTGAAACAAGACCAATGGCAGGCATTAAGTGAATTTTTTACAAAACACATGACATAGTTAACCTGCATGTTCAAGCAAATGCCTGTTCAGTTTGGACTGAGTGGTGAACTTCTTGGTGCACACATTACACACCACCCTCTCCCCACGGTGCACGGATGCCATGTGTTGGTTCAGACTGTTCTGGGTTGTGAACCTGGCACCGCAGGTGTCACACTGCACAGGCTTTATACCTGCAGAGAATAACAGGGTCAATTCTGCATAAGGAAAATAACAGGGTCCATAATCACAAACTTTCTTAATTTAGTTCTTTTAGTAAACAGAAAAGACATGCTTCAAGTAATAAATATGGATTTTTTTAAATACAATTTAAACCATTTTCTTCTGTAAAATACAATTTTGTAAAGATATAAACTTGTAATTTTATGACCTTTAAGGACACATACAAATTTCAGCAAAATGATGAAGACTACTATCAAACTATAGACCAACAAGTTGAGGTCTCTTGCCTTGGTTGTTGGCATTAATGTCAATATAATTATTATTATCATTTATAAGTTTCTCTTCTCATGAGGAACAAATTGCAAATATAATACTAGTATACAAGATAATGTAAGAAAGTCTCTTAAAAACAAAATCAGAGGTGATTCAAATATAATATTTACTGCTTATTGAATGTATTATTAGTTACACTGTTAGTAACTGATGGTGTATGGGATATACACCCTCAGCAATTTCATACCATACTCGAGCTTCTCTATACACCATCAGTTACTAACAGTGTAACCATTATATCTCAACTGACTACTCAATTACTCGGGGTGTATGGAAATTACTCAGGGAGAATGGAAAATGCACCATGGGCACGTGACCGCTCTCAGCCAATCGGATTAGGTCATTGTTGTAGTAGGTGAGATATATATGAGAAAAAAGAATAAAAGAAATGATTGATTTCCCACCAGTATGAAGACTACTGTGCCTCTTCAGTTTGTACAGGGTGATGAAGCCAGCCCCGCACTCCTCACATTTGAATGGTCGCTCCTCGCTGTGGTGGAACATGGCATGCCGCTTCAGTCTTTAAAAACAATGTTACATTTGGAGAAAATTGCAGGGGTCTCATTAAGATTTAAAGTGACCAGATAATTTCCGAAAGTAGAAGAATTGAAGTCTTTTTTACCAGAACTTCAAAATGTAGCCCAATACTACTGAATATTTTGGTTAAAATATCTCTGATTTTTCTGAATTACGGGTGTTAATGAAAGCCCTGTACCGGTAATTGTATTTTCTCAGACTTTATCTTGTCAATTCATTGCTGCTTTATCAGAAAATTTTGTTAAACCCTTCTCCTAATACTGCTTGAAGCTCAAATTAAGGTACCAGTAGATATTTTGATTTTGAAAATATTGACAGTTAAAAGCAACACATAAATGTGAAAATACATGTTTGAAACAAGAGCTGTGTTTGTGAAACACAATATATTTGAAAGCCATATATTTGACTTTAACCTTGAAGGATGACCTTGACCTTTCACAACTCAAAATGTGCAGCTCCATGAGATATGCATGCATGCCAAATATGGAGTTGCTATCTTCAATATTGCAAAATTTGACTTTGACCTTGAAGGATGACCTTGACCTTTTAGCACTCAAAATGTGCAGCTCCATGAGATATGCATGAATGCCAAATATTGAGTTGCTATCTTCAATATTACAAAATTTGACATTTGACCTTGAAGAATGACCTTGACCTTCACCTTTCACCACTCAAAATGTGCAGCTCCATGAGATGCACATGAATGCCAAATATCAAGTTGCTATCTTCATGTGGAGAAAGCTATGGCCAATGTTAAAGTTTTTGGATGGACAGACAGACGCCATATATTTGACATTTGACCTTGAAGTATGACCTTGACCTTTCACCACTCAAAATGTTTAACTCCATCAGATACACATGCCTGCCAAATATCAAGTTGCTATTTTCAATATTGAAAAAGTTATAGCCAATGTTAAAATTTTCAGACGGACAGACAGATACCATATATTTGACATTTGACCTTGAAGGATGACCTTGACCTTTCACCACTCAAAATGTGCAGCTCCATGAGATGCACATGCATGCCAAATATGAAGTTGCTATGTTAAATATTGAAAAAGTTATGGCCATAAAAGTTTTCAGCCGGACGGACAGACAGACTGACTGACGGACAGTTAAACTGTTATATGCCACCCAAATGGGGGCATAAAAATGTTTTTTTGCCACTTGTAAGTTATATCAAGTGATATTATTATCAACTTATGCATTCAATGCTGTAAATGACAAACCAGGGGTGTGAACTGCCTCATGTGAGGAAAATGCTCTTACACCACTCAAGTCAACAATGCATTTGTATATAGATTCAACAAAGTTCATTACTATTTGTAAAATACAAATGTAAGTTTAACATTAAAGGGACGAATCAGCTAAAAGGAGGAAAAATCATACCCCTGCAAGCATAAACAAACATGACTTAAAATTCCCCAAGACCCCTTAACTGCTTTTTCACAGACATAGCAGAAATGCCCACGGCTAAGTTTAAGGCACATTACTCAGGAACATGTGGGTCAGGCATCACTATGCATTAAAGTATGTCTTGAACATGATTACATCCAAACTCCATGGTGATGATATATTTCAGGTTTCAATGAATTGTTTAATTAATGGATTTTATTTAATTCCATTAACTAAAAGGAGGGCCATGGTGGCCCTGGTTCGCTCAACTGTGTAGTACTAACGTCATGCAAGGGTTGTTAACGTTGTTTTGGGAAAAGAAAAGGTTTGCTGTTTCGGCAGATATATTAATATATATGCGTTATAAGTAGTTGTGTGTGTGTGTGTTTAAGTTTTTCCCAATAGAAATTTGTTACCTGTTGCGACAAAGCTATATTTTGGATAAAAGTAATATGAGGACAGTAATTTAATAATGAGCATCAGCAAAAGAAAATGGAAGTACATTTTTTCACAAATTGTTGTCCAGCTTTGAGATCATGAGATAAGAATCTTAGCATTTTATAGGGGATGACTATTTACAACCTGTTTAACAAGAACACTTTTAGATACCGAAAACAACTGTATTTGTTCAAGAGATTGTGTTTATAAAATAGTTTTTGCATAATTAAATACAATATGTTAAATTGTTATCATATATCAAAGTCAGTTATATAGAAGTAAATCAGTATGAGAATATGTACAGATACTAGAAATTCAATATTGATCTTCTGTTATAGTACAAAACATCACTTGATCTTTCTTAAATAGTTATACATGTGTGCAAATATAGAAGTAAACACACACAAGACATTGGAAAATGTATATTATTTTTGCAAAAACAACTGCAAATCAACTTTTCTTTTTAACCAAACAGTTGTTTGTGCTCCTTAACAGATGTGATAAGTAGTTGTTTTTTTACTACCACATTGTTCACATTTTTGACAAAGTATTTTTAAACAACTGGAACAATTTTAAGATATTTCCAATTGAAAATAGAAATGGCATGGCAGAGGCTTCATGTTTGACCCAGGGTTGGTAATGGGGCCATGCATAGTTGAGATTGACCGTATTGTCATAAGTGACGTCAAGTATCAATTGGAAGTGAATCGGTGCAGAAATGAAAAAGTTAATGTAAAATAACATAAAACAAGAGATGTGTTTGTCAGAAACACAATGACCCCCCCCCCTGCGCCGCTTTGATTTTTTTTATATCATTTGGCAGGTTATTTACTTACCTCGATTTAAAGCTTATTACTTCCCTTGGATTTATTTTTTTACCTTTGACCTTGAAGGATGACCTTGACCTTAACCACTCAAAATGTGCAGCTACATGAGATACAAATGCATGCCAAATCGCAAATTGCTATCTGCAATATTGCAAAAGTTATGGCCAATGAACCATACCGGGGGCATAAAAATAAGTGAAAATCTCTGACCCGGCCCCACCCCAACCCCCATAACTTTTGACCCAGGGATCAGATCAAAATTCCGAATAGTGCACCTTCGCACATATGCTCAAAGCTAATATGTGTGTAAGTTTCAAGGTTATAGTGCTAATAGTGTAGGAGATAATAGTGGCCAGGACGGACGGACAAACAGACGGACAGACGTCGGAGATAACCACAATATCCCCACGCTTTTCAAAAAGCGTGGGGATAACAACAATAAAACCTGCTAAAATCTCAAATATTTCATAATCACACACAAACTATTAACTAACTGAAAATTGTAGGGGTAAAACATTTCAAGTTGTAACGACTAATCTATCTTAAGAATGGTTTCCATCTGACATCAAGACAAAGGTCTTTGATGAAAGTGTCCAGTTAATTGGGGTCAATTTCCAGGAGTGTTACACAATCACCACCTGGCAATAATGCAAGCACAGGTATAAATGTGTTTCATAGAGAGTAGCTTAACATAAGTGAATGAAAAGTCAAATAGGATTCATATGTAACACTTCTTGTTGTGTTAGTGGTTTTACCACTATTTTGAATTTCTCCAAAGATATAGTTAACAATCTGAAGTAATGGCAATAATTAATTTGAGTAATGCAATAATTATAATTAGATATTTGGGTTGTGGTTAATGTTTCTGAATCCATTACTAGTATCATCATCATCATCATCATCATCATCATCATCATCATCATCATCATCATCATCATCATCATCATCGTGCACCAATATCCGCATTACAAATAGAGTGTTAACATGGTTTTAATATAGTCATATTATGAAAACCGCCGCTACCCTGGCGGCCATGTTTTTCAACAAACTGTAACCATTTTCGAACTCAGCCAAGCTATCATTAGAATTAATCTTCGGACCAAGTTCCATGAAGATTGGATTATAAGTGTTACTTCTAGAGTGCTAACAAGGTTTCACTATAGCCATAAAGGCAAAGCTGCGGCCACGGTTTTACTATAGCCATAAAGGCAAAGCGGCGGCCATGTTTTTTCACCGATCTGGACCATTTTCAAACTCGTCCGAGATGCCGATAAAACCAACGTTTTGACCAAGTTGCATGATGATTGGGCAAAAATTGTGACTTCGAGAGTGTTCACAAGGTTTCTCTATAGCCATATAAGGAATACTGCCCCAACCCCTGGCAGCCACGTTTTTCAATGGACCGGATCCATTTTTGAACTCACCCAACATATCATTAAGACAAACATTTTAACAAAGTTACATGAAGATTGGGCATCAAATGTGACTTATATAGTGTTCACAAGGTTTTTCTTTTTTTTGACCTAGTGACCTAGTTTTTGACCCAGCATGACCCAGTTTCGAACTCAGTCAAGGTATCATTGGGACAAATATTCTGTCCAAGTTTCATGAAGATCGGACAAGAAATGTGGCCTCTAGAGTGTTCACAAGGCAAAATGTTGACAACGAACGACGCACGCACGACGGACGACAGACAAAAGGCGATCACAAAAGCTCACCATGAGCATGTTGTGCTCAGGTGAGCTAAAAACATTTAATGCTACTGATATTAAATTGTTTAAGTTTAGTTAAAGGGCAGCTAACTACTGAACATGTGCATTACTGTCAGAGCATGAAAAAAGATGTCTTGCATATCTACACTTCATGGTGGTGACATATTTTAAGTTCCAATTCAATGGCTGGAAAATGTAGAATGAATCAATTCATAAGCTTTGAATATTTTATGCTTCTGATATAAATATAGCTAATTTTTAGGGGACATAACAAAAAAAAAATGCATATCACTGGGCAAAAAAAGATGTATTTAACATCTGCAGTAAATTGTGATGACATATTCAAAGTTTTGATTCAATCTTCCTTTGCAGGGGTTAAAAATATGAATTCCAAAATATTTACTCTGCTAATGCTATAAATCCTTTGCCACATTGCTCACACACAAATGATTTGCCATCAGTATGGGATCGCTTATGGACCTGGTAAGCATGTAAGTATTTGTATGTCCTATTACAGATTTCACATGTGAAGTGCTTTTCAGCACTGTGACTGGTCAAATGGTTTTTCATTTGCGATTTCTTTTTCTTCTGTCCACATATTGGACACGTTTCCAGAGGTTTCCTTGGTCTACCAAGGACGGGTCTTTTTTGCTTCAAGTCATCAATGAGTTTATTAATGTCTAGGTTCAATTTCGAAATTTCAAATGGTTTATAGGTTTTAAGTTTTGGCAAAATTTCATTAGCCTCAAACATTAATATAGACTTTTCTTTATCCTTTTCACGCTGAAGTCGACTTTTGGCAATAGACTTTGCCACTTCTGGAAATGCATCTAACAAGGACATTGACTTTGATTTGCCTTTCTGATGCCTTCTTCCTTTTCTGCTTTTCTTAAGTTTACCAACCATGCCAAGGAAAGAATCACATTTCCCTTGATTCAACAACTCATTACTACTTGATTCCCCTGCAAGACCCTGCCAAGAGCGTGACAAACTGGAACTACTGCATTCAGAGTCTGACTGATTGTTCATGAAATGGGGATCAGGCTTTTCAGTTTTTATTACAATGTCAATCGGTAAAGGTATAGTCATCTCATCATTAGATTCGTTTTGCCACTTATTTTGGATATTATCTTGAGAGTCAGCAGCCACAGGGAATGTATGTTCCTTTTCATCAAGTTGCAAAGTTTTATGACACAAATTGGTCTGTGTATCTTGTTCAGATGTCATTAAAGCGTTTGTTTCTGCTACCTCACTAGCAGAGAGGTATTTGATTAAACTTGAACAAGCAGCCAGATGTTTTCCTGTTGCATCTTTGACAACTTTTTCAATCAGTCTATTCATAATAGCAAACAAATCCAGATCCTTTTTTGCCTCAAAGTCTACAAATGAACATAAAGGGTATGCGACCTTGCGTGCGTCGTCAAATATAAATGACCCAGACCCTGAACAGCTGAGCAAATGGTCGTGCATCAGACACACTGTAGGAAAGTTGCAGTAGCAATTATGGCAACAGAATCCTGTCTCTGCTTGCTTTTCAGCAAAACTTTGGTTTTCTGCCTCACACAAGTGGAACCTTCCGTCAATCTGGATGCCATGGGATTTTAAGTGGGAGTAGTAACTGTGGACAGCTGTGAATGACTTGTAGCATAGACCACAAACGAACAGTTCTGCAGAGAGAGTCTCCATCTCAGGATGGCACCTGATTCTGAAAAAGATATAAGCCTCGCTTTGAGAAAACATTAATTTTTTCATGTGCCCTAAGTGTTAGCCTACGCATGAACTGCTGAAATCTATAGAATTCTGTTTTCTTACAAAAAAAGACAAATGTTTTTGTCACTAAAAATTGGTGTAAAGTTACATAACTGTAAAATAAAGCAAAAATAATTTGGATTTTGCCCATAACTGCCAGATAATTATTAGACAGTATGTTGTTAAGCTTAATAGCTATGTAGGTTTAAACATTGTCCATCTATATAATCATGCGGCCTATTTGAGAAATTTCAGCATTAAAAAGCACTATTTGGAAGTGTTTATGGTGACTTTGGATAAACTGTAAAATTCAAGACAGCAAACTTAGCTATAAGGATTATCCTATAACTTTATGTCGCCAAATGTAATAATAAAAACGACAGTTTAAGGTATACTAGCCAGAACTAGCCAGCCACTTGCCACTCAAGGCTAGAGGCTTTAAACCAGTTTTTTATACTCGGATTACTCCTGGTTAAAGCTAAGACCATGCTGCAGTGCCCCAGATAGTTATTTGGGAAATAGGGTTTTCACCCATTGATTTTGAAAAATAGGGTGATTTCATTCTTGAAAAAGGGTGAAATAAGTTATAAAAATGCATACCTTAAAAAGTTTAAATCATTGTTGCTTTACTTCAGTTGAAGCTGTACACTTGTATTGATTCAATAGAACTGTAAACTATCATAATGAACTTTAATACACTGATGTTTCACAGCATCTTTAATCCTTAAAACTGTCCATAATATAAACTTTAAACTTAAAAAAACTGATGTTTACTGACATCTTTGTAACTGTCAAACGTATCTACTGATATTTTGGCGCAACAATTGCGGACGCCTTTCGACCTCTCTCAGACATTTTATTTCGCATCAATATAGAAACTGAAAGTACAGACCCTTTACAAATACATTCACAATGAGCAACGGAAAAAAAGAAAAAAAGAAAAGTCAGATCGCCGCATTACGAAGTCAGAATGCCGCATTACGATAATAATTCCGAAGAAAAAATACCGAAAATGAGCAAAGCATTTTCGATCGAAACTATTGTATCCTACGCATTAAATTTGATGAATTTGCGTACAAGTCAAATTTATTGTGTTTTCAATACGCATGATATTGCATTTCTTTGCGTTTTTAAACATTTTAATCGCGTGAAAGACGCAGATACACAGCATATCTACAGGGAATAATCTACAAGCGCGTCCCGCGTCTATGACGCACAAATATTAAAATAGACGCATAGTTTTGAAATATGTGCGTCCACTCAGACGCATTGCTGAAACGAATCCATTAATGCATACGCCAATCACGATAAGTACAAACCATCTCGGGAATGAGTCAAAAGTGTAGCGATGAACGTTGAAATTAGATCCAAAACAAACAACTCTAAACTTTAATAACGTAGGTCAACAGCTTGCAGTTCGGACGTTAATAATAATATTATCAGGTTCGCAATTCGAATATTAACAATGCTATTATCATTGACTTGAATCAAGTTGAAATGTTGTAACAGGTTACATTCATGTAACAGACACTGTTATAGCCTATGTGAAGGCAAACAAGATAGTGATAACTCAAAATTTGTTTTTTGGTTTCATAATTCACTGTTTTTGAGATTATTAAAAGTTTAATGCAAAATATAGTTATTGAGCTAGTGTCATTTAGACTCATTTTCTTCACTACTTGGTATCTTTAAAAATTTGGGACTTTTTCAAGGTGGACTCATTAATTTTGGCCTGGGACTCACTGTTCTAAAATCTGCGAATTCAGGGACCCATAGATAGTAAATTCTAGATTATTCCCGATATTTGACAGCTAATGCTATGTACCTTGTTTACATTTTCAGAATATATACAGTATTTTTTCTAAAAAGCCCTTGTGATCAAGACACATTAACTGACTACTTCTATAAATATGAAGTTGATATACATCAGTAGATTACGTCTAATCATTTGGACGTAATAAGTTAATGTCTGACAAGAAATTTGGAACACACACGTAACAAGCATGCCTGAAAGACATACTGAGCAAATATATGACATGATATAAACATCATTTTACAATTAGGCCCTCTTATGATTTGCAGAGACTGAATCTTTACATGGATTTAACCAAAGGTCAAGATTTGTCCGAAGAGCCGCTCATCCGAATATTCGGTACATTATTAAACAGTTTTAACTATTGGGGATCAAATAAATTAACTTTGTGTATGATAGTAGACAACTTATGCGTCTATTTAGCTATTATTTAAAAGCATAACAATAACCAGTAATTACCACTATATAGGAAAACACTGGCCCTTCATGTAGAAAAATAAAGCCATTGCTCCCTATAAATCAGACGCTCGATAGGCTACATTCCAACATCACTATCGCAGAAACTTTCAAGTAGGACTTACAACAGGTCTCCAACGATTTTGCATGTGCGAACCACGAAAAATCGCAAAATCGCTATAGAATAGCACTGCAATGTGGTACTTGGAACGATATTTTTCAGAATATACATCACGAAAAAGAAATTGTATCATATAACAATCATATGTTATATATCTTATAACCATTGCACGTCACTTGTTTTACCAAATCCATCAAGATGTAAAGAACCTGAAAGTGATCTATGAGAATACAACTCTTTAGAGCTTAAAGTGTACTCACGAGCAAGTCTGTTAAAATCCATATCATTTTGATCTTTCTTCAAATAAGTGAACACGCTAAAGAAACCTCTAACGTTTTCATGATTTATTAACCGTCTTAATAATACTGCTTCAGATGTTATAATGCCACACGGACTCAATTTACGTTCCGTGAATGCCGAAATCGGCATGAACAAGCGATATTCCAATCATTAGTGTGTATACGTATTTAGAAATGTATGAAGTTTGTCCGCGCCTGAGGCTGCATTATGTGTGGATCAGGAGTGTGCCCCAGCACTTCTGCCGAATACAATAACACGACTCACCAAAGCTGGGACAAATGTTGAATTATATGTGCAGTTTCCATGTATTTCTAGATCTTGTAGACAGTGTGGTGGATGAAAAGCCAAATACCCGTAAGTAACACCACCAATCCGGTATGGTGAACGCCAACTCCGGAAACGCGGATTAAACCAGTTTCGCCAAGGTGTGAAGGGCGTTTACTAACTACTGCGCTTACCGGATAGCCGACCAAGTATAAGAACCATTTTCGCTACGTTTATCTAAATGTGTAATTTAAAAATAACCCCGATTGACATACCGTAATGAATGGCTTGTTCATTAGACGTGCATTTTACATATTTATTTTCGTTTACATTTGTGAAGATAATAATTATATCAACATATAGGTTTTTATCCTCTGTGTTCATGAACGAATCAAGTAAACACAAAATCTTGCGCAAAGCCAAAGGCCATATTAGAATATGATTTTTTGTCGGCAAATATCGCGATACTATGTTTATCTGAAAATCGTGACAGGCCTTTTTTTGAACTTGTTTAAGTAAATTCCGTCTGTTTAGCATAGATACATTTCAAACACTACTTCAGATTGCTTAAGTAAGAAACTATAAATAACAACACTAGCCAGGGAAAAGGACGCATTAAAAAAATACTGTATTTTCAAATAATGAGTTTTGTTCTCATTGTCTTTTAAATCAAGATTTAATATACAGGCGTCAATAGTGTTTTTATGTCCTCCACGTGTACATTTATTTGTGAACTTCAAACAAAAGGGTCGTGTCCCCTAAGATGCTTGCCTGAAACCCGCAGGTGCAAAACTCTTTTGAGAAGGAAGATTTCAGAATAATAAATGCGCTTTATGGAACATAAGTAGCTAAATATTTAATTTTTATGTAGATTTCATAATTTTCAAACTCGATTGATATACGATTAGAACAAATGTTCTGACCAAGTTTCATGAAAATTTGACATGATTTCATCTGAAATGTGAATTCGAGCTTAACAAGCTTTTTCTTTATTTTGACTTAGTTGCCGTTTTAACATCACCCAGCTTCAAATCGGCCAAGGTCTTATTATGACAAATTATCCGCCAAAGTTTCATGACGAATGGACTAAAATTTTTACTTCCACAGGGTTAACAAGGCTTCACTAAAGCCATTCAAGAAAAACTGATCCGCTCTCTGGTGGCGATGTTTTGTTTTAACCGGAATAAGTTTCAAATTCAGCAGATATCATTAGAACAAATGAACTGAACACATTTTGTGAACATTGGAACATACATGTGTCATTAAGAGGTAACGACGTCTTTTTTGTTAAATTTGAACCAGTGACCAAGTTTTTGACCTCACATGACCCGGTTTCAAACGTGGCCAAAATATAATTTGGACAAACTTTCTTACAAAGTTTCATGAACATGGAAAATAAATGTGTCTTTTAAAGTGTTAGCAGGGAAAATGTTGACGATGCACAATGCACGACGGACAATGGACAACAGGAGATCATACAGAAAAGAACAGAATAGTTTATTTAACTTAAGCATATATACAGCTCATCGTCGTTAACATATATATACAATAACAGCATGCGTTACAATTAAATACAAAATATACATCATTTGAAGGAAGATCGTTTCAAAAAGGAATGAAATATAACATGTTTAAGTGAGAATGTCACCTGGAAGAGGTTAATACTGAGTGACCACATAATGTAAAAACGTTGTTTAATGCTTGCAACAAGTATTACATTATCATACGCTTAGTAGCTTTATGAAAGATATATAATGTATACTACATAGCACGTTTCGAGTTTTTATTGGAAAATAGGCAAAACGTTATTGACCATTAACAAACAAGTAAACACAATATAGTCAAAGTGCATCAATGCATTACAAATACAATCAAGTAAATAAAATATACTACAATGAAACATGTGATCAGAAAAGCCCTATTCAGTCGTTACACCTCCCAGACGTCACAGCCTTAGTCATTACACCCTCTAATCCTGGACTTTACACCTCTCAAGGTGTAGTCATTACACACCCCAAGATATTGATTAGATTAGTAAGGTGTGATCACACCTTCCAACAGATAACTTATGAACCACTGATTGGATTTGTCACGTAAGATGACACTGGCGAGATAAATGGTTGCTCACATTATTTGTATGTGTATATATTTATTTTGACCTTGCGGTCAAGGATAACCCATGAAAGTGCAAGCACTTATTTCCAATGGTTTCCTTTGGTTTTGCTGAAGAGACAGCAAGCAGAAGAGACAGTATTGGGTTACAAGGAATCCGGGTGCGATAACCTAGCTCTTTGCGAATAGATACCTTGGTTCTTTGACGTGCTCAGTGTATAACACCGATACACGCGAGAATAACCTTCATACCAGTACATCTCTAATTTGGTGGGAAACACTTGAAGCATTTCTGAAATTTCCAGTGCCCCGGCCGGGATTTGGACCTCTTGAACGGTAGACCAGAGTGTTACCACTCGACCACCGCACCACAATCATTGATTGAGCAGCCAACATCTTAAAGTGTTTCATTTACATTACAAGTCCAATCAGTGAATATGCATGCAAGTTAATTTTATTTGTATGTATGATCATACCCACTTACTTATTACTATCTTTTGAGATTTGAAGTTGATTGAGATATTGAGATTTGAAGTTGATTGAGATTTGCAGTTGATTGGGTATTAAGAGTTGAATATGATTAACATATGGAGATTTGAAGTTGATTGGGATTTAAGCGTTTGGTAATGATATTAATTTAATGGTAGCGATCACACCTTAGTAATCTAATCAATTATGTTTATATCTTGGGAGGTGTTATAACTACTGTTGGGAGGTGTAATGACCACTACAAGGAAAATGTAACGACCACTGCTTGGAAGTTGTAATGACTACTGTTGGGAGGTGTTATGGCTACTGTTGGGAGGTGTAATGACTACTGTTGGGAGGTGTAATGACTACTGTTGGGAGGTGTAAGGACTACTGGTGGGAGGTGTAATGACTACTGTTGAGAGGTGTAATGACTACTGTTGGGAGGTGTAATGACTACTGTTGGGAAATGTAATGACTACTGTTGGGAGGTGTAATGACTACTGTTGGGAGGTGTAATGACTACTGTTGGGAGGTGTAATGACTACTGTTGGGAAATGTAATGACTACTGTTGGGAGGTCTAATGACTACTGTTGGGAGGTGTAATGGCTACTGTTGGGAGGTGTAATGGCTACTGTTGGGAGGTGTAATGACTACTGTTAGGAGGTGTAATGACTACTGTTGGAAGTTGTAATGGCTTCTGTTGGGAGGTGTAATGACTACTGTTGGGAGGTGTAATGGCTACTGTTGGGAGGTGTTATGACTACTGTTGGGAGGTGTAATGACTACTGTTGGGAGGTGTAATGACGACTGTTGGAATATGTAATGGCTACTGTTGGGAGGTGTAACGTCTGGGAGGTGTAACGACAATAAATCTCAATAGCTCACCATGAACACGTTGTGCTCAGATGAGATAAAATTAAAAAGGTACTCATATGCGCCTTTTTTTACCGACATGTATTGTTCATGCTCATACTCCATTTCGCCAATTTTGCTACTTTATTATATGTAAACATCGCACAAACTCATGTTTCTTGGAAATTTAGACATCTGCATTCACCTTTCCAAAACGTTTCAGGAATACTGTACACGCAAACATGGATTTGATCCCATAATCGCGGATATCAATGGCGGCATGTTGAAACCACTATCAAATAGGAGTAAAATTGTACTAAACTTTGAAAAATTATTAGAAAGCATCTTTATGGACATGTTCATATACCGATGTATTTTTTTAATTTTAATCGATTAATATTCTAAAGACCCTGGTAAAACGCAAATAAATGTAATATCCTTAATTTCTCATCTGACAAGAGAAATATTATGCATTTTTGTCAAAAATAAATGTGTACTTACTGTAAAATATTATAAGCCAGAGAGCTCTTGCTTACTGCCCAAATCGGTATGTTTATTACGTAATCGCCATGTGCCATCTTAAAGTGATATTATGCGCATTTTTTACTGTTGAATTGAGCTGGAAAGAATTAAAAGGTCAAAGGAGTTTGTTAAAATGTGGTAACTGACCAATGATCTGCAACTCATCTTGATACCAGTCGTTTATAAAACATAAATATTATATTCGATATTTTACACGACTGTCTCAGTCCTTTAAGCCGAGCGGAACTGTCTTTTTTATAAGGGTCGTAGTTAGTGTTAGTGTGTCGTGTGAATAGATATTGTTGCAGGAGATAATAATGATCCGTAAAACAAAATTGTGTCTTTGTGTCGTATGAACGAATCTGCACTTAAACTAAATTTAGATTCACATTGTACATGCATGATCAGCTTTCACACGAACGTACGCTTGATATTCAAATGCATTATTTTTCTCTTTCCGAGATATTTTTTTTAGTATTTTGATGCTGCATTAATAAGTGTAAATGAAGTGAAAACACCAAAAAATAAACAACGGTTGCGATAGACACCTTTAAACATAGCATATACTGTCAGATGCGCATACTATCACTTTAAAATAATACACATACCCGATTCCAATATGTCTTTTGAATACACAAACTCAGTGAGTCCACAATCGCGGACGTCAATGACGTCTTCCGATACCGCTTCCATAATCAACTTCGCCAAATCGACTCCATAGTTGATCAAGTTTTCTACAGCTTCCAATCCATTGATCACATATTTTATCTGTTCTATTCTCTTTTCAATAATTGTCAAAGCCATGTCTGCTCCATCTTCTACGACACGGGCTTTATCAACGACGACTTGTGCAGCTCCGATTGCGGTTTCCGCCAGTCGGACGGCACATACGGCAACCTCCAATACTACAAACGCCGCCCCTCTCTTTGTCTTGCACCAAATGTTCTTGATAACGGAAACAGGATCATCCACTTGGAACATGCCATCTGTCATTTGCAGGCAAGAATAAGATAAGCCCCACGTATAGCACGTGTTGAACTTTAATCCATGAATGCATTTTAAATGACACAGTTCTATTTCACATATCAAATCTGGGTTCTATTGATCATTTTTCAATTGTTTTCTCTTATTTTGCAAGTCACGTTTCTTTTCTTCTACATTCGCTACTTCGGCGTCAAAAATGGAATGTGCGCTTCTTACAGCTTGTTTTTTCTCTAGCAAATGTTCCTGTGCTCGTTGAAAACATCCGTCTAATGATTTCAACGTATTCTGCAGATTAATAACGATTTTTGTTGCTTCATCCCCTATCAGTTTTGCTACAGTACCTAGACTTGAAATGTACCAGCGGTCTTTGCCCGATGCCACAAGTTTGAAAGGACCTTCGAGCGAACAGTTGCTCCAGTCATTCCAGATCATTTGAACTCCCCCTGAGGCACTATAGACGCCCATGACTGTAACGCTTGCATCAACAAAGGCGTGATTTGTACTTACACCTGTATCGATGTTTACTGTTGTCCAAGGGAATGTCACCTGTAAATGAATTCGGAATTCTCTTTTGTTCCCGACCAGTCATGATTTGAACTCCAATGCAAACGAATTTACTTTTTGTAAAATTAAAACAATTGTGCTATTCGTTTGTTCTTCTGGAATATATCTGAAATAGATAATTAAAAACAAAAGTTGTATTTTATGTAAGATCGGTTTATGAGTACATGTTATAATCTAAAAAATTCTGTCTTGTGCTTAATGTCATGATGATGACAGCGACAGCACATTCTTATGCCACGTCTTTAGATTCAAAAGTTTGCCCTTAATATCTAGAAGTCAAATGACAATAAGTAATTGCTCTCAGGCAACGCAATGACTACCGTCACGTTCCCGCTTTGACGCTGTTGACCAACTTACCGTGAAGCAAAACCTTTGCATTGAAAACACCGTTTGACAGATCCAACCGAACGTTATAGACACGTTCGCCAATTAAAACTAGTGATGGCAAAATTAGTCGAATATTCGAATATTCGATTGAATGGCCAGTATTCGAATAACATAATTAATATTCGCATATTCGCATATTTTTTTGGTCAGACGTAATTGCCCTTATATTAAATGACCTGCGAGCCGCTTACTAATTGGCACCCGAAATCATTTGGGATAAACGTGTTTGATGTGACGTTCTTTGTGTCAAACTGCGGCCCGTATCAGCGTTGGTGTACGGAAGAAACACCCTTCGGAAGAAACACCCTTCCCTAAAAACAGCATAGCGGAAGAAACCCCCTTTCATATTTTGCATACGCGGAAGAAACACGCTCGATAGTTTTGCATGATGCGAAATAAACCCCCTTTTATATCGGAATAAACACCTTTCCATATTGTACTAACAGTTAAAATCACAGGTAATAAGCGTCTACGCTTGTATTTGTGGTTCGTTTATTCGAAAGCGTTGGTTTTAATTAGTGTTTGTTTTTTAGAAAAGGTGTCACTCTCAACCCCAGATATTTTATTCGTTTGATCTTATGTAAATATAAGTGGCTATAAAAAAGGGTTTAGCAACCATTCAGAATTTCCTGACCAATTACGTACCACTTCGCAATGTCCTAAATCCTAACACGATTTACGCCCGGTTTATATTTCAGAAACACAATATTTCTGACTGGATATTCAAAATAATGAAATGAGCACAACTGCTTATTTTCAATCACAAAAACCATAACAAACTATGATATGAAACGATGCATGACGTAACTGTTGTAAAACTCCATCAGTCAGCTATAAAATAGAAGTTTATGGGAATCTTACACACATCTTTTAAGCTTAATGGTGTACAACAATTTCGTTAACGTGATTTTCTGCGATACGATCTCAAAATGTCCCCAAGCAGAACTCAATACATGTGAATATGGAAAACATATTTACGCTGATCATCACTTCATATCTAGAGGCGAACTACAACATACTGTAAAATGAACTGAATGGTTGAATGGTTTCGTTTAATGAATAGTCAACACACGCAAACACTTCTTTATGACCCAGAGGACTGACTGGCTGGCTGGCTGGCTGGCTGGCTGGCTGACTGACTGACTGACTGACTGGCTAACTGTCTGACTGACTGACTGACTGACTGACTGACTGACTGATTGACTGTCTGAGTGACTGACTGTCTGGCTTACTGACTGAACATTCATTAACAAACAAATACTTTTTTTGTCACTAAGGTGCCAATTAAGGGCTTCAATTGACTGGCGAATAATAATTTAGTTTCTGTGATCACAGTTTGAAAAGTCATTACAATATTTCTTTTTATAAACGTACATGATATCGTTATTTTAAAATTTCAAATAAAAATAAAATTCTATGACATTATGTTTTTCCTTATATTTGTTCTTGAATATTTGGTGTACTGTGCATGCCTTATTAATGTTTCTTTATATACACGTTCATGCTATCGTAACTTTACAATTTAAAAATACAATAACATTCTGTGACATGATGTTTTTCCTTCTATTTGTGCCCGATTACAGTATCGGTCATAGTATAAGCCGACAGCGATACACTTATTCGATAGCAACGTTAATACACAGCCTCGTATTCAGCAAACGGATATAACTTACAAAACAATGGAAGTTAACAAAGAACAAGTTTCACTCTTTTTCTGATATATTTTGTCTAAATAGGGTTTTTTAAGTTTGTTTTTACAATTAAGCTACATTTTCTTTCTATTTCTCAACACAACAATTGTATATTCAATTTTCTGTGTCAATTAATATTTATTATCCCTACCGGATACGAAACTGAGTTATAGAAGTTAAATCAATCCAGCCGTTTTATGCGAATATTCGAATATTCGATTGAATGGATTTGCGAATATTCGACTACCGATATAGGTATTCGAAGCCATCACTAATTAAAACTGAAATGTCCTTGATATGAGCTGAAAATAAGATGTCGCAAGACTTGGAATCGTTGCCTGCTCGCGCATTCTCAACTTGATTCTGGAAACGAGGGAACATTCATGATGTATTATGTAATTTTGAAGCAATTAACGTCTTATTATATTTGTTTTATGAGGTAACCACTAGTATTTACTGAATGTTCTAACACGTATTGATCACACACACATATAATGAGCGTTTGAACATTATTATTTTAACAATTAACAATTCATTAAGAAGTTATGAAACATCAGCATAACATAAAGTAAACAATATTAAACATTCAAACTGCAAAATTACATATCAAATCCAATTTTCGCAATATCGGTATGAATCGATCAATACACAACTCATTTGCTACTGTATTGTAGCTGAAATGATCGAAACCTAAAATATAAAAAGAAACAACAACAAAAAAATGTAAAGTGTCGTAACCACAAAGTAGGGTCGGGTTAGTTTAAACAAATAAACCTTTTACGTTTCGTGATAAATCTCCAATGCACTAAATTTACAAATAGTGGTTTAACGAAAAACCAAATATCAATGATCCTGAAGAACCACTATTAGTTCTTAAACATTTTCCCATACAAAAATAATACACCCGGTAACTAAATTCGCTGTGAATATGGTTCTTACAAAACTTTTATTATTTATATTTTTTTTAGATAAGTTCTTACTTTGTAAAGTATATTTAACTCAGCAACATAGATTGTAAGGACTGCGACAATAGATTGCGTGCACTTTTATAAGAATGTTAACATGTTGATATTGCTGTGTACACGTGATTACAGGTAGTACTTGCACGTTCGTTGTATATACTTACGCTGATAACAACTTAGTCCGGAATAGTTTCATCAATTGCAATGCATCATATACCTGCCAGACTGTTGAATACTTCAAAATACTGGTTTATTGTCCCTTAAACAAAGAAAAGAATGCTTAAAATTTGACGAGCAGTAAAAATCAGGGAAATGTACAGATATGTGTTTGATAATTTTTAAGTTATATATGATATTGTTTCTTACACTCTTTAAAAAAAATCCAACCAACAGCTGCTACTGCAGGGAGGCGGAAAACGACAACGGACGAGGCATGGTATGGTATTGCGCAAGGGGGGTTAGAGGGTTAGGGTTAGGGTTTGGGTTAGTGTTAGGGGTCGGGTTAGGGTTTGGGTTAGCCTAAACCCAACCTTAACCCTAACCCGACCCCTAACCCTAACCCTTACCCTAACCCTTTTTTGGGGTTATGCCTCCCATTTTGGTCAACATATGACATATACACTGTATTTAAATAAATCGCACACAATATTTAAGATTACTTGATAAGCTTCCTAAAATGCTAAACAGCGAGCAAATCCTCCAAATATCCATTTTAAATTTAATAAATTAATATTTAGAGACGCTGAGGCAATGAAACGCAACGTAGTTTAAGAGTATACCCATAACACCGTACACTTATCTTACTCTAAATCCCCAGTCACTACCACATGTCAACGTGTATATTTGCTATGCTAGTAACCAGCCAATTACAGACACGTCGATCTAGCAATATCAGATTTCCGAAAAAAAAACGCCTAAATATAGCGGACTTTTACATTCGTTTTCAATGACATTGAACTATGGCAATCGTAATTAGTCGCCCTATCTCGGAAAAAGCCGACAAATACCTCATGCAGTGTACACATAATATGAACCAGTACCCCAGCATTCTGTAAAACCAGATTCAATATAAAAAGAAACAACAACAAAAAAATGTAAAGTGTCGTAACCACAAAGTAGGGTCGGGTTAGTTTAAACAAATAAACCTTTTACGTTTCGTGATAAATCCCCAATGCACTAAATTTACAAATAGTGGTTTAACGAAAAACCAAATATCAATGATCCTGAAGAACCACGATTAGTTATTAAACATTTTCCCATACAAAAATAATACACCCGGTAACTAAATTCGCTGTGAATATGGTTCTTACGAAACTTTTATTATTTATATTTTTTTTTAGATAAGTTCTTACTTTGTAAAGTATATTTAACTCAGCAACATAGATTGTAAAGACTGCGACAATAGATTGCGTGCACTTTTATAAGAATGTTAACATGTTGATATTGCTGTGTACACGTGATTACAGGTAGTACTTGCACGTTCGTTGTATATACTAACGCTGAAAACAACATAGTCCGGAATAGTTTCATCAATTGCAATGCATCCTATACCTGCCAGACTGTTGAATACTTCAAAATACTGGTTTATTGTCCCTTAAACAAAGAAAAGAATGCTTAAAATTTGACGAGCAGTAAAAATCAGGGAAATGTACAGATATGTGTTTGATAATTTTTAAGTTATATATGATATTGTTTCTTACACTCTTTAAAAAAAATCCAACCAACAGCTGCTACTGCAGGGAGGCGGAAAACGACAACGGACGAGACATGGTATGGTATTGCGCAAGGGGGGGTTAGAGGGTTAGGGTTAGGGTTTGGGTTAGTGTTAGGGGTCGGGTTAGGGTTTGGGTTAGCCTAAACCCAACCTTAACCCTAACCCGACCCCTAACCCTAACCCTTACCCTAACCCTTTTTTGGGGTTATGCCTCCCATTTAGGTCAACATATGAAATATACACTGTATTTAAATAAATCGCACACAATATTTAAGATTACTTGATAAGCTTCCTAAAATGCTAAACAGCGAGCAAATCCTCCAAATATCCATTTTAAATTTAATAAATTAATATTTAGAGACGCTGAGGCAATGAAACGCAACGTAGTTTAAGAGTATACCCATAACACCGTACACTTATCTTACTCTAAATCCCCAGTCACTACCACATGTCAACGTGTATATTTGCTATGCTAGTAACCAGCCAATTACAGACACGTCGATCTAGCAATATCAGATTTCCGAAAAAAAAAACGCCTAAATATAGCGGACTTTTACATTCGTTTTCAATGACATTGAACTATGGCAATCGTAATTAGTCGCCCTATCTCGGAAAAAGCCGACAAATACCTCATGCAGTGTACACATAATATGAACCAGTACCCCAGCATTCTGTAAAACCAGATTCAACCGATAATTACTTTGTGCCTTACGTAAACAAATTATTAACAACGAATGCAACCATTACGATTGTTGAAGGCTACCGGGTATTTTAACTTTCGATTATTTGCGATCAGTTATTTTTTTTATGTGAAATTTGCAACCATCCAAACATCTATTATGTAACAAATCGGAATAAATTGATTTGAAGTATCGTACGTACTCTTAGATAGACACATGCAACTTTATTGATGTCACAGGAACACTTTGTAACTGAAAATATTGTTCTTAAATTAGACGTGTTTGCCAACTGAGACAACGTCATCATGGTATTAATCAGTACAAGTAAAAGACCTTCAATTAGCCTAGTTCAATTTGTTCATGTAAAGACCTTCAATTAGCCTAGTTCAATTTGTTCATGTAAAGACCTTCAATTAGCCTAGTTCAATTTGTTCATGTAAAGATCTTCAATTAGCCTAGTTCAATTTGTTCATGTAAAGACCTTCAATTAGCCTAGTTCAATTTGTTCATGTAAAGACCTTCAATTAGCCTAGTTCAATTTGTTCATGTAAAGACCTTCAATTAGCCTAGTTCAATTTGTTCATGTAAAGACCTTCAATTAGCCTAGTTCAATTTGTTCATGTAAAGACCTTCAATTAGCCTAGTTCAATTTGTTCATGTAAAGACCTTCAATTAGCCTTGTTCAATTTGATCATGTAAAGACCTTCAATTAGCCTAGTTCAATTTGTTCATGTAAAGACCTTCAATTAGCCTAGTTCAATTTGTTCATGTAAAGACCTTCAATTAGCCTAGTTCAATTTGTACAAGTAAAGGAGCTAAGATAAAATACTTTGATATATGAAAGCCTTGTACACTTAAACAAATATTCGCCTGCACGTATATTTTAAAATCATAAAACATAACTATATAAGACAGTACTAACTTTATCAATTGCAAACGGTGTACATTATATAGATCGTGGTGGCAAAATGAATATATGTGTCCTCGGATTAATAATGAGGTCGCAGGATTGATCTCCTTTCTGAGAGCATGGTGTCAGTGTTCTCATAAAACACCAAGCACTTGTTCATTACAGAAAATTGACTCAAGACCGACCCAGTAAGCTGAGGATACGAAACTGAGTTATAGAAGTTAAATTAATCCAGCCGTTTTATGCGAATATTCGAATATTCGATTGAATGGATTTGCGAATATTCGACTACCGATATAGGTATTCGAAGCCATCACTAATTAAAACTGAAATGTCCTTGACATGAGCTGAAAATAAGATGTCGCAAGACTTGGAATCGTGGCCTGCTCGCGCATTCTCAACTTGATTCTGGAAACGAGGGAACATTCATGATGTATTATGTAATTTTGAAGCAATTAACGTCTTATTATATTTGTTTTATGAGGTAACCACTAGTATTTACTGAATGTTCTAACACGTATTGATCACACACACATATAATGAGCGTTTGAACATTATTATTTTAACAATTAACAATTCATTAAGAAGTTATGAAACATCAGCATAACATAAAGTAAACAATATTAAACATTCAAACTGCAAAATTACATATCAAATCCAATTTTCGCAATATCGGTATGAATCGATCAATACACAACTCATTATCGCTGTATTGTAGCTGAAATGATCGAAAACTAAAATATAAAAAGAAACAACAACAAAAAAATGTAAAGTGTCGTAACCACAAAGTAGGGTCCGGTTAGTTTAAACAAATAAACCTTTTACGTTTCGTGATAAATCCCCAATGCACTAAATTTACAAATAGTGGTTTAACGAAAAACCAAATATCAATGATCCTGAAGAACCACGATTAGTTATTAAACATTTTCCCATACAAAAATAATACACCCGGTAACTAAATTCGCTGTGAATATGGTTCTTACGAAACTTTTATTATTTATATATTTTTTAGATAAGTTCTTACTTTGTAAAGTATATTTAACTCAGCAACATAGATTGTAAAGACTGCGACAATAGATTGCGTGCACTTTTATAAGAATGTTAACATGTTGATATTGCTGTGTACACGTGATTACCGGTAGTACTTGCACGTTCGTTGTATATACTTACGTTGTACAAGTAAAGGAGCTAAGATAAAATACTTTGATATATGAAAGCCTTGTGCACTTAAACAAATATTCGCCTGCACGTATATTTTAAAATCATAAAACATAACTATATAAGACAGTACTAACTTTATCAATTGCAAACGGTGTACATTATATGGGTCGTGGTGGCAAAATGAATATATGGTGTCCTCGGATTAATAATGAGGTCGCAGGATTGATCTCCTTTCTGAGAGCATGGTGTCAGTGTTCTCATAAAACACCAAGCACTTGTTCTATACAGAAAATTGACTCAAGACCGACCCAGTAAGCTGAGGGTATTTGGTGAAATCAAGCATAAATAAATACATGTAGGTTCAAAATATAGGTTCAAAATAATTGTGTTAAACTATTAATGAGTTTTAAATGTCTTAGAATGCTATACATATAATGAAATGCCCTATCGTTATATTATCGTGTTTGATCAATTGAGACAAAAATGCATTTATTGTTAAAAAGCTATTAGTTAAGTTATTATCTAGTCCATGAACATACTCGTAAGCACAATCTCATAAGAATTAAAATGTGAACTATTATTGCTATGGTTCGTTCAGACTTATGTATTGCCCAACTATGACACTTATATATGTAAGGAAGACAACCCAAATATACTATTTTATGTATACCAGTTATGATTATCGCACATTATTGAAAACAATTGTTTTTGTAAAACACTGTTTCTTAACTTGCATCTTAAAGTAATAATTTGGAGTCAGTTGTTTCAGAGAAAATTTCTCCTGTGGTTTAAAACATGTTTAAAAAGTTGGGTTTAATGTAAAGATGGCATTTGCTGAAGCCCCATCCAAGAAATATTTGGTTAAAATCTGCTACTTGGATTAAGACAAGTTGCTTGCAAATTGGGGTTAAGACGATGAACGACTTAGAACAGTGACCGACAAAAATAGCTCAACATTTTCAGAGACAACCAAATCCAATTCATCCCATGATCTCCATCTCTGAAAGACACAAAATGTTGGCTCAACCAAGAAATCAGACGCTAGAGTATTTCAAGAAAAATTCTGCATTTGATTCCGTCACGATACAATACATGGGTTTTAATCCAATCAGACCATTTAACATTAATTGATTAATAAATCGAGGGAATCCTTGCATCTGAAATAATTCATTTAACTGTATTCGTTCTCGAGTTGTGTTTAACTTTAGTTTGGTTAAGTCGGTAGGCAAGTCCACCTTTACTACTTTAAAAGAGAAATTTGATTAGAGGTAATTGACAAGAATTAATGTGTGATTGTGAGAAGCCTTATGCCAAATGTGCATGATGTGCATGAAGTGCATGAATGTTCATATCATAGTGGATACGTGATATGGGAATAAGATGTGCATTTTTGAGAATTTACAGACTGAATGGTCTTTTGAGTATTAAAGCTCGACTTATGTTTAGCACGAATGACACACAATTTGATTCGCACTCACAGACCATTTAGTTTGTCGCTGTCAAATTAAATGTTTCAAAATAAATTGTTTAACAAGGAGTCACATATTTATGTAAAACTAGATAAAAAGTAATTGCCATGTTAAATAATGTCAACCGAATATAAAACATGAATAATATCTACAAATTAGTTTTGCCACTTCAGAGGTATTGAGTTATATATGAAGGAGGCAAAGCAAGCATCTTGTAAGTAATACAGTGTAACGATTTTCATCTTATCGATTCAGCCGTCTGAACACAAACAAAATAATACCAGACATCGTGACCTGCTTGGAAGAGCCGTTCTAAAAACAACATGAAATTTAAAGTAAATTAATTTACGGACAGATAATAAAATATTCTAAAAATAAAGAATTTTGGTGTTTTGTTCCGGCATTGAATTAGATTTTTCAGCATGTGTGACAAAACAGTCAAACTTTGTCGCTCTCTTTCACCGAAAGGCCAGAGATTTAGTATTTTCCATATATCATCGCATGGGTGCCCTCTACCAAGTTTGTTCCGTACTTGCTTTAGGGATCAAATTTTTCCCGCCTTGAGGTTTTTTGACTGCCACTTTTGTATAGATGTATTATGAAAACTTTTTAAATCGTCTGACTGAAACGGTAATTCCAAGAGGTTTGATTTTTTGTTGTGACTTTATATCGTAGTCCTGTAGCTAACTTGTTCAAATCATTCCCCAAAAAGTAAAAATTGACCATGGACTGGATGTTAATTGTTTATTTAATATTTATACAGAAACTGTTAAAAACATATTATGTATTAGGTATAATCAAATTAACACATTTCTCAAGTTATAAATGTTTGAGAGCCGAGATATTTGTGTTAAGATGTTTAGCATCGAGTAGTGAACCATATAACGTTGCTTTAAATTATAACACTGCATAAAAAACTGGATATTCTTCAGTACGTGTATGTAACGGTATATGAAAACTTAAACCGAAACAAAAACCCATCAAATTCTACCTACTGCTTTGAAACAACGCATTGCGGTTTGGTATTTGGGTTGTAATATTTGTAGTATTTAAACAAGTTTATTGAAATATTGTCAATGTGGTCGACGTTGGCCCATTTTCTTACGGCATATTTTTTTACAATTTTGCCGAAATAATATATTTTGAAGCAAAATTGGTCATGTTTTATTACGAAATTTGAGGAGCAACAATTAAATATGCCATTAAAGCCAAGTATCCAATTTATTTAATTTGCATTTTAATGCCATGTTCGTTTCAGCTTGTCATTTAAGCCATCCGTTTCATCGTATATCAAATTCTGTATTCCTCTAAAGTACAAAGTCGCATCTTTAGATTGCTGGTCTAAAAATTTAAGATCACAGGTTCATCCCCAGCCCTAAAGCTGGTGTGGGCATTGGCCATGAAATTTGTTCTATGGCATTTCTTCAACAACCAATGATTTAATAGCCTGTGAATTAAATTTAATCTTCTTCCTAATGTTCTATGCGGCCATTTCAATTATAGCAGACTTTTGCAGTGTTACACAAAACAAATACATGTACAGTTATGTCAACTTGTTTGTCTGTTTTACGTCAGTCGCGAAAATAGGATTTTTCTGATGCAGTTATAGGGATTTTCGGAAATATATTTATTAATTTTAATATTTATGCTTAATTTAGGACGAGTCGTTTGGTAAGAAGTCTCTATCGTATATGCATTCATAGTTTCGCTTTGTTCTTCCTTTCCCGATAATTTTCGCTATATTTCACTTCCATTGCGACTTCGTGACCTCTTGCTAGTTTGCGTATTATCTTTTTTTGTTCATTTAGACTCCGTTTGTAGGATTTCCTTTTGTCAAGCTTACCCTGTACCTCTCTTCGTATCAGAAACTCGTATTTCTCTCCTTTATAAGGCCGATCTTTGCGCTGGAGTTAACCACCACAAGAACTTCAACAAGGTCCTCTGGAATGAGACCCATCTTTACCAAGGGATACAAGTCCGGTACGTGCTCCTAGGGTGGCATCGGTGACGCATATTTAAGTATCTCTTTCCATGACCGGTGGTTCTCTTGACAACAACGAACAATTTTCGTTCCCACATTTCTCTTACCCTAAAATTTCGTGTCCACATTTTTTTCTTTTCCGAAATTGTGGGTACGAAAATTTTGGTATCGAAACAAAATGTGGGTACGCAAATTTTGGGTAGGAAAATTTTTTGTCAAACAAAAACATTTCGGTACGAACAAAAAAAATTTGGTAAGAAAAATATGGGTACGAAAAAAACATGTGGGTACGAAAATTTTGGGTACGAAAAATATATGCCAAAATAGTTTGGGTACGAACAAAAATTTGGGTCCGAAAATTGAAGGTAAGAAAACAAGAGGGCCATGATGGCCCTGAATCGCTCTCCTGACTCATTAAAATCAGATGAAAATAATGACCTCCATTATATACACAAGGTTTTTCTATGATTTGACCTAGTGACCTAGTTTCTGACCCCAGACGACCCAAATACTATTCCAATTCAGATTTCATCAAGATAAACATTCTGACCATATTTCATTAAGATCTTATGAAAACTTAGACCTCTATTGTCTACACAAGGTTTTTCTATTATTTGACCAAGTGACCTAGTTTTTGACCCCAGATGAACCAAATAAATTCCCAACTCAGATTTCATCAAGATAAACTTCTGACCAAATTTCATAAAGATTGGATGACAACTGTGACCTCTATCGTCTACACAAGGTTTTTCTATTGTCTACAAAATGTTTTTCTATTATTTGACCTAGTGACCTACTTTTTGACCCCAGATAGCCCAAATACAATCACAACCCAGATTTCATCAAGATAAACATTCTGACCAAAATTCATAAAGATTGGATGAAGACTGTGACCTCTATTGTCTACACAAGGTTTTTCTATTATTTTACCTAGTGACCTAGTTTTTGACCCCAGATGACCCAAATACAATCCCAACCCAGATTTCATCAAGATAAACATTCTGACCCAATGTCATAAAGATTGGATGAAAACCTTGACCTCTATTGTCTAAACAAGGTTTTTTCTATTTTCTACACAAGGTTTTTCTATTATTTGACCTAGTGACCTAGTTTTTGACCCCAGATGACCCAAATACAATCCAAACCCAGATTTCATCAAGATAAACATTCTGACAAAATTTCATAAAGATTGGATGAAAACTGTGACCTCTATTGTCTACACAAGGTTTTTCTTTTATTTGACCTAGTAACCTAGTTTTTGACCCAGTGACCTAGTTTTTGACCCCAGATGACCCAAATTTCATCAAGATAAACATTCTGACCTAATTTTATAAAGATTGGATGAAAACTGTGACCTCTACTGTCTACACAAACAAATTGTTGACGGATGTACACAAGCACAACGGACGCCGGACATCAAAAGGTCACATGAGCTCACCACGTCACTTCGTGACAGGTGATCTTAAAATGTGGGTTTTAAAAAATTTGGTACGAAAATTGTGGTTACCAAAAAAATGTGTGTATTAAAAAAATTGGGTAGAAAAAAAATGGGTACGAACAATTTTGGGTACGAAATTTGTTTATAAGAAAGATGGGGTACCTGTAAGTACAGCGGGGTACCCAAAAGCATCATTTGAAAATCGGTGTACAGTGAAGTAAACTTCAAAGCACCCAGGGTACGGGGAAGTAGTACCCGGGGGTACCTTGACCCATTCAGCCTCAATTTCATGGTTATGACTTGGCTCATGTTTCAGTTAATCAGCCCAGAAATGTGGATGTAATGTAACATAAACCAGATCATCAAACTATAGTATATTTCATAATTTTAAGACTTGAAGTGCTGTATAGGCCCATACATTAACACTCAATCATGTCTGTAAAACACCCCTTTGTCCGTAAAATAGGTTTTTAAAGGCTTAAGCTCATAACCTTTATATTTTATGTCTTCCTATTATTGCTGTCAATAATTTAACATGCTTTTAACACTCATACAAGCGCTAAAGTAAAATAAAGACATATACTTAATAACAGACTCTTTTATCTGCACACAAATCAGTCCACAAGTTGTCAACATCATATTGTACACACAAACAAATAACATGATATTTTATACATGAATAGTGAACTTTATACTACTCATATTACAGCAAG
Source organism: Dreissena polymorpha (assembly GCF_020536995.1). Lineage (NCBI taxonomy): Eukaryota > Metazoa > Mollusca > Bivalvia > Myida > Dreissenidae > Dreissena > Dreissena polymorpha. The sequence continues at coordinate 27,823,297 of NC_068367.1, forward strand.
ACTATACCATTTTTATATTTGATAAATTGTAATATATTGATAAAAATATGTTACAATAACACAAAAAAGGCAAGAAAAACGATACATTTAAGACAAATTTCATAAACTAGAGCAAATACAAATAAGCTCCCCGAGCGGATTGTGACGAAGATATTTCATAAATATATTTCCTATAATAAGCATTTGTCTTTTTAGTTAGTGTTCGTATGTCGTATGAATAGATAGCGCTGCAGGAATTTAAAATGAACCGTTAAACTTAATTTAAATTCATGTCGTACATGCATGATATACATGCTGGGGAATTCGACTGTACAGACATTTTCGATTTCAGAATTAAATCATTTCGCATTTTTCGACACATGTTCTTCTTTTATTTTTATTTATATTGAAATATATGTATAATAAGTTTTTTACACTTTTTATATAAATTCATAAATATTTGAAAAATCGTATAGTCTGGCTTTAAGGAATGAAATTGATACAAATTAATTATCCTGTTTTTAAAAATAACAAAATAAATCATTGTCAGCAGGATTCATTAAGTCAAAATGACACTTGACATTCTGTTCTATTGATAGCATGTTTTCAAATCTAATAAAACTTTAGATAATTGACGGGTCTGTCTTACATTATATAAATCTCTTGTAACACAAACTAAACAAGGGCTGTTTGTAAAACATGCATGCCCCCCATATGGGCTGTCCGTTAATAGTGGCAGCCATTGTGTGAATACGATTTTTGTCACTGTGACCTTGACCTTTGACCTAGTGACCTGAAAATCAATAGGGGTCATCTGCAAGTCACGATCAATGTACCTAAGAAGTGTCATGATCCTAGGCAAAAGCGTTCTTGAGTTATCATCCGAAAACCATTTTACTATTTTGGGTCACCGTGACCTTGACCTTTGACCTAGTGACCTCAAAATCAATAGGGGTCATCTGCGAGTCATGATCAATCTACCAATGAAGTTTCATGATACTAGGCATATGCGTTCTTGAGTTATCATCCGTAAACCATTTTACTATTTCGGGTTACCGTGACCTTGACCTTTGACCTAGTGACCTCAAAATCAATAGGGGTCATCTGCAAGTCATGATCAATCTACCCATGAAGTTTCATGATCCTAGGCGTATGCGTTCTTGAGTTATCATTCAAAAACCATTTTAATATTTCTGGTCACCGTGACCTTTGACCTTGTGACCTCAAAATCAATAGGGGTCATCTGCGAGTCATGATCAATGTACCTATGAAGTTTCATGATCCTAGGCCCAAGCGTTCTTGAGTTATCGTCTGACAACCACCTGGTGGACGGACCGACAGACCGACCGACCGACAGACCGACCGACATAACATGAGCAAAGCAATATACCCCCTCTTCTTCGAAGGGGGGCATAATGAACACAGAGACGTAGACAACTGTTAACTACGTCTCTGATGAACACAACACATAATAATAAACTAAAAACCGTACACAATCTGAATTGTACTGTCACAGTCAGTGAATATTTGTAGACAAAATTAACAATGGTATAAATGGTAACAATATATATGAAATTTTAAAATGAACTACATTAAAAAGTGAACTTTGTCAGGCAGGTTTATTTCATTAGACAGACGACCTGTGTACCTTCCTCAAAAGTGTTCCTCTGGAATAATTTTATTATCAGTATCTTCAACATAATGTTAAACAACTTTATCACTACAACCAAAACGACAACGAATGACAATAATGCTTTACCAGAAAACTTTGCTTTAGGCTTATACAAGTGCTTGTATGAAACAAGGGCTGTTTGTTAAACATGCATGCCCCCCATATGGGCTCTCCGTTGTAGTGACAGCCATTGTGTGAATATGTTTTTTGTCACTGTGACCTTGACTTTTGACCTAGTGACCTGAAAATAAATAGGGGTTATCTGCCAGTCATGATCAATGTACCTATGAAGTTTCATGATCATAACCAAAAGAGTTCTTGAATTATCATCCTGAAACCATTTTACTATTTCGGGTCACCGTGACCTTGACCTTTGACCTAGTGACCTGAATATCAATAGAGGTCATCTGCGAGTCATGATCAATCTACCTATCAAGTTTCATGATCCTAGGAATAAGCGTTCTTCAGTTATCATCCGGAAACCATTTTACTATTTCGGGTCACCGTGAACTTGACCTTTGACCTAGTGACCTCAAAATTGATAGGGGTCATCTGCGAGTCATGATCAATGTACCTATGAAGTTTCATGATCCTAGGCATAAGTGTTCTTGAGTTATTATCCGGAAACCATTTTACTATTTCGGGTCACCATGACCTTGACTTAGTGACCTCAAAATCAATAGGGGTCATCTGCCAGTCATGATCAATGTACCTATGAAGTTTCATGATCGTAGCCATTAGTGTTCTTGAGTTATCATCCGGAAACCATTTTACTATTTCAGGTCACCGTGACCTTGACCTTTGATATGGTGACCTGAAAATCAATAGGGGTCAACTGCGAGTCATGATCAATCTACCTATCAAGTTTCATGATCCTAGGCAAAAGCGTTCTTGAGTTATCATCCGGAAACCATTTTACTATTTTGGGTCACCGTGACCTTTGACCTAGTGACCTGAAAACCAATAGGGGTCATCTGCGAGTCATGATCAATGTATCTATGAAGTTTCATGATAATAGGCATAAGCCTTCTTCAGTTATCATCCGGAAACCATTTTACTATTTCGGGTCACCGTGACCTTGACCTTTGACCTATTGACCTGAAAATCAATAGGGGTCATCTGCCAGCCATTATCAATCTACCTACAAAGTTTCATGATCCTAGGCATAAGTGTTCTTGAGTAATCATCAGGAAACATTTTACTATTTTGGGTCACTGTGACCTTTGACCTAGTGACCAGAAAATCAATAGGGGTCATCTGCGAGTCATGATCAATCTACCTATCAAGTTTCATGATCCTAGGCCTAAGCATTCTTGAGTTATCATCCGGAAACCATTATACTATTTCGGGTCACTGTGACCTTGACCTTTGACCTAGTGACCTGAAAATCAATAAGGGTCATCTGCAAGTCATGATCAATCTACCTATCAAGTTTCATGATCCTAGGCATAAGCGTTCTTGAGTTATCATCCAAAAACCATTTTACTATGTTGGGTCACCGTGACCTTGACCGAGTTACCTCAAAATCAATAGGGGTCATCTGCTAGTCATGATCAATGTACCTATGAAGCTTCATAATCCTAGGCCCAAGCGTTCTTGAGTTATCATCCGGAAACCACCTGGTGAACAGACAAACAGACCGACCGACCAACATGTGCAAAGCAATATACCCCCTCTTCTTTGAAGGAAGGCATAAAAAAGAGTGATAACCAACCTGACATAAATGACCTCCCACCCCACCCCCCGATGATGAACTACAGCCATCAATGATGGTGTTTAAACACGCAGCTGGTTTTTGACAAGTTACAATTATTTTCTGACAGCAAATTGAAATGTTCATTCCGTTCTTTTCACATATGTATACATTTGTTTCAGTTCCTTTCTGAATAATTCCCTCGGTTGGATCTATTCCCACAGGTTAAATATATTTCCAGTATGTATGTAGGACCATTCTTACAGAAATATATTATTTGGGCTACTAATATTAACTCCTTATGTTTTTCTTCAAATGTTCCAAATATGTTTTCTTTTAAATGCTGATATATTCTGGGAAGTGTGTCTGACTGTGAGCAACACCATCTACTGCAGATGGATGCTAGACTGTTGCAGTCGAGTCCAGTGTCTCCACACTGGGAAGATGGCCGCCACTGAACTGATGTTCGACGCGTGTGTCATTGTCAGCTGTGTGCTCCAGCATTGGATCTGTCCCTTGAAGCTCCTCAAAGACCTTAGTGAGGTCTAGAACAAAGATTGGCAGATTAAAAGAAATGGACTGCAGAGTTTTGATTTAGAATATAGGCCTGAATTCTTTTCTACTAAGATACCTATTATATAGTCCCTTATAAAATTAAATTAAATATCTTTCTTTCTAGATTCATGTTTTAAAGAGACCTTTGCACAGATTTTTGCATGTATTGAAGTTTGTCATTAAATGCTTCTTATTGATAAATGTCAACACTGGATCTAAAATGCTCCAGTAAAAACAAGAATAAAATTAAAGAAAGACAAGTGGGCCAAGATGGCCCTAGTGTGCTCACCTGGGAGGAGTACGTTCATTCAATCTTTGTCAAAAATATGACCTAGTGATCAAGTGTTTGAGCCAGATAAGTCAGACACAATTATTACATTGACTTGCATCAAGAAAATTATTCTCTTAAAATACTTAAGTATTAGGTGAACAAGCTGTGTTTACAAAAATAAATATGACCAAGAGTTATAAAATCTGAAACAAAATTGTGACCTCATGAGTGTTTACAAGGATTTTGTATAATATAATGATAATGTTGACAATCTAAGGGCAATAATTCTGGCATTTATTATGCGATTTCGCTTACTATCAAACATGACTGAGATCTTGTGGCCATATGATATAACTTCTCAGCAAATTTGATCAAGAATGCTTGAGAAATGCGCATGCTAGAGTTTTTACAAATCAAATGTGGACCGACAGCGGACAAAGACCGATCTTAAAACCTCACCTTAGCAATCAGGTGAGCTAAAGTGTGTTTTTGTCACCAATCTGAGCCATTTTCCAACTTGTCCGAGGTATCAATACAAACCAATGTTTTTACTATGTTTCACAATGATTAGGCAAATAATGTAACTTCTGCCCCACCCCCTGGCGACCATGTTTTTTGACCGATCGTGAACATTTTTGAACTCATCTGAGATATAAACAAGAGGGACATGATGGCCCTGTATCGCTCCACTGTTTTTTCTTTGCGAATAAAACGTGCAATGCGCATGGGTTGAAATGTACTCAAGCATGTGACTTTCTCTTTCTATCCCTTGTCCCACTGGGTGTTTAAAGTTGGAAGGGTGAGCATTTTTATATATGGAAAAAGTTACTACCGTGTTAACTAAACAGACTTAAAAGCTAAACAGACTTAAAAGCCCATGAATTGTTGCACAGGTCCTTGGCTTATAATATAGGTACATTTATCTCTCCAAAAGATATTGTCGTTCTTTCTATTTCACATATTTTTAGACGCTGAAGATCAAATCTACGCATTTGATTTGTAACAGATTCACAAGACCCATAGGAATCAAAATGCCTTAACCCTTTACCAAACGACACATTTTGGACTTTCCCAATTTGAAAGAGGTTGCAGACATCAATTGAATTAAAATGGAATATTAAGGAAATGATCCTGTAGGGTAGAAATAATTGTGATAAAAGGAGAAATTGCTCATCAACCCACACATCCTTAAGACCAACAGGCCTGAGAATATTATGAAAATCTTAAGATTATTTCTTTATATTTATAAATGTATTTAATTAAGTAATACATTTGACTTTTAAGATCAATTCATAAGTTATATTAAGAAAATTATAAAATGGTCAGAAATATATATGGATTGTTGAGCAATTGACAATCATATCCACAATTCATGAGTCACGATTCACAAATGGAACAATGAATCATTAGTTATTAAAAAGCAGCATATACGATAGTTAAGAACATTGCACTTCATTAATTTCAACACCTTCTCTTGGTTACAAATTTTGAGTTTACCGTGCTGTATCATATGTTTACTTTTCTTGAAATAATCATGTTTACTGAAAGTTGTGTTTTTAAAATCAATAATATATTATTAAACTGCTTTAAACACTACAAAAAAGACAAGAAATTAACATGTCATCCATAATATTTTCATCCGGATATATGGTCACTTTCGACATATTTAAATAAAACCAGACTTTTTTCAGTTTGTGAGAAAAACATTCATAACACATGTTCTTACTTCAATGCCTTTGTAAGCAGTAACCATCTGACCTAAAATGGCACTAAATGACAGGGTTTTATCTCATGTTTACAAGATGTTGATGTTGTTGTTGGTCACAGCCAAACGGCCGCAGTAATCTCCACTGGTAAACATCATATGTTCAGTTTTGAGACCCCCGGGGCCGGATCAAATTTGAGCCCAGGGGAATAATTTGAACAAATTTGGTAGAGGACTATTAGATATCACTACCTACCAAATTTAGTAGCCCTAGGCTCTATAATTAAGAACAAGAAGACTTTTAAAGTTTGCACACAATAGGCCTTATTTAAGCATATGTTCATTTTTGTGACCACTGGGGCAAGGTCAAATTTGTTCCCAGGGGCATAATTTGAACAAACTAAGTAGAGAACTATTATATGTCACTACCTACCGAATTTGGTAGAAAAAGGCCCAATGGTTATGGACAACATTTTAATAGTTTGATCAAAATGGGCCCAATATAAGCAATGTTCAATTTTGTGACCCCTGGGGAACGGTCAAATTTGATCCCGGGGGCTTAATTGGAACAAACTTGGTAGAGGACTATAAGATGTCATTAAATACCAAATTTGGTAGCCCTATGCCATAGGGTTATGGACAAGAAGATTTTTAAAGTTTGCACAAAATAGGCCTTATATAAGCAAATTTTCGATTTTTTTACCCTCCAGGGCAAGGTCAAATTTGACCCCAGGGGCATAATTTGAACAAACTTGGTAGAGGACTATAAGATGTCACTACATACCGAATTTGGTAGCCCTAGGCCCAATGGTTATGGACGTAAAGATTTTTAAAGTTTTCACAAAATAGGCCTTATATAAGCAAATTTTCAATTTTTTGACCCCCTGAGGCAGGATCAAATTTGACCCCAGGGGCATAATTTGAAAAAAACTTGGTAGAGGACTATAAGATGTCCCTACATACCAAATTTGGTAGCCCTAGGCCCGATGGTTATGGACAAGAAGATTTTTAAAGTTTGCACAAAATAGGCCTTATATAAGCAAATTTTCAATTTTTTAACCCCCGGGGCAGGGTCAAATTTGATCCCGGGGGCTTAATTGGAACAAACTTGGTAGAGGACTATGAGATGTCACTACATAGCAAATTTGGTAGCCCTAGGCCCAATGATTGTAGAAGATTTTTAAAGTTTGCACAAAATAGGCCTCATATAAGCAAGTTTTCTATTTTTAACCCCCCGGGGCAGGGTCAAATTTGACCCCAGGGGCATAATTTGAACAAACTTGGTAGAGGACTATAAGATGTAAAGTTTGCACAAAATAGGCCTTATATGAGGGGTGTGCCAGAAGTTCGTGGATTTTCGCAATAACTTATTAGTTTGCTGGTAAAAGTCAATGAAATTAACATATTATACAAACCAATTATCACGGACTTTATATATAAGCTAAAAATCCATGAATTCCATAAAGCACGTTTGAAACGCGTTGCCATAGAGACCTCAGTAACGACATGCGGCGCACGCGTGTATTTTATTATAAGTATGAGCGTTACGCGAATTTAAATTTGGTTTAAATGTCGTTGATAAACAGAATTTACGGCAAATTTCACGTTACAGCGCCTTAGTTCTCCTTACAGCCCAGATTTGGCCCCTATGGACTTCCGCGTCTTCCCAGAAGTTAAATCACAGTTGCGCGGTATTTGCTTTGCAAGTAAACAGGAACTTACAGTTGCAGCAAAGGGAACCGTGTCGTCTTTTGACGCTGACTGGTATAGAGACACTTTTGACAAGCGGATTTCCCGACACATAAAGTGCATTCGCGTTGAAGGTGATTATGTGGAAAAGATTTGACAGTTGTTAACTTCATAACATCATTGACGTTGAACAGAAACGTTACACGTGCGTAGGTGTGCACATGGTGCACATGTTTAAATCTCTGATATATATTTATTGTTTTATGTATTTCCATGATATTTGGAGAGTAGATTTGGAAAGGACGAAATATTCTTAACATGCTATTTGTTTGTCCATTTATGTTACCAATGAAAGTTAAAGCGAATATCCACAAACTTATGGAACACCCCTCGTATAAGCAAACTTTCAATTTTTTGACCCCCCGGGGCAGAGTCAAATTTAACCCCAGGGGCCTAATTTGAACACACTTGGTAGAGGACTATAAGATGTCATTACATAGAACATATGGTAGCCCTAGGCCCAATGGTTATGGACAAGAAGATTTTTAAAGTTTGCACAAAATAGGCCTTATATTAGCAAATTTTCAATTTTTTGACCCCCCGGGGCAGGGTCAAATTTGACCCCAGGGGCATAATTTGAACAAATTTGAAAGAGGTTCACCACATGTACATTCCTGAGAAATTTCATCAGAATTGGACCAGTAGTTTAGGAGAAGATGTTTTAAGAAAAAGTTAACGCACGAACGCACACACGACGGACACAGGACCATGACATAAGCCCCGCTGGCCTTTGGCCAGTGGAGCTAATAAAACCAATGTTTTATGATGATTGGGCAAAAAATGTGACTTCTAGAGCATTCACAAGCTTTTTTTACTATATAAAATAAGGAAAATGCGCCACTCCCCCCTCGCAGCCATGTTTTTCAACGGACAGGAACCATTTTCGAACTCAACTCTCGTATCTAAGAAAAAAATGTTCTGACCAAATTTCATGAAAATTGGGCCAAACATGTGACTTCTAGATTCTTCACATGTTTACACCATAAACATATAGTGGGCGGCCATTTTTTTTCACATATCTGGACATTTTTGAACTCGTCCGAGATATCAATAAAACCAATGTTTTGACCAAGTTTCATGATTATTGGGCAAAAAATGTGACTTTTTGACTGTTCACAAGCCTTTTTTACTATATAAATACAAGGAAAACTGCCTTGTCCCACTGGCAGCCATCTTTTTCAACCGACCGAAACCATTTTCGAACTTAACTCAAGAATCTAGGAAACAAATGTTCTGACCAAATTTCATGAACATTGGACAAAAAATGTGACTTCTCGAGTGTTCACATGTTTAAACAGTTTCTCTATAGCCAAATTAGGAAAACTGCCCCACCCACTGGCGGCCATGTTTTTGAACGGATCGGAACCACTTTTGAACTCAACCAACATATCATTTAGAAATAAGGTTTAGACCACTCGGCCATCCTTGCTCATACAATGAGTGATGTATTTTAATACTTTATATAAGCAATTCTCGTAGTTTCATAAAATATAACAACAACAGAACTCTCAAAATTATTCAATAATTTCGCGTTGCAACGCTTTATGATATTCAGGTTTTTAACCCGTTGAAAGATGCCTATAATGGATATTTTATGGGCATGGTAAATATCAGAACTACAAAGAAGATTTGCGAATCTGATTTTTTTAAATTTTTTGTTGATTTACCAACAAGTGAAAAAATCCCTTTAAAGAACACCAGCCAATGAAACAAACGTGGTCTGTGAGCCTGCAGGAGAAACTGTAAGGACAAGTGGAGGCTCTACAGAAGACCACCAGTTTCATCTTTACCTCTGGACTAGAAGTGGAGCAGTGAGCGAGAAAAATAAGAAGTAGGTTGACCAATAGTAACCACTAACAGCTGTACTGTTTGTACATACCAGGTAGAGATTCCTCATCCATGGTCATAGAGTGGAAGGTTTTCATGTGACGCCTTAACTCCTTCTTCTGTGTATATGCCTTGGTACATATCTTACAGGCATAAGGCCGCACTCCTATTTTAATAAAACAATATGAGCATATGTATGCATAGACAAGAATGTCTGTGAAACTGACAAATACTCCCCAAAAATGAGCGTTTTCAATAAGCTTATGATTGTAAGTCGCAGACAAAATATGTCTGTTACATAAATGACCATTATGGTTAAGAAAGAGTAGCACAAATTACATAAACAAAATCAGATCATGAAAAAAATTGAAAGGAGAGCAAGCGTAAGATGGTCATACAGGCATCAAATATAATGAAACTATCAGGGAAATAAGTTTGTAACCCCTTCAATTACCAAAGAACTAAAATTCTTTAAACCTTTTATTATTTCAGACAGACAAAGCAACAATTACATCCATATTCTTAACCCCTGTCTAAAAGGATATAATAATATTCAACAAGAGGGCCTGAAAGGCCCAATGTTGCTCACATGAGAAAAAAAAGAAATGACCTGTTTTTTTGCAGCCCAAGATATCAATGGAACAAATGTTCTAACCAAGTTTCATTTAGAATGAACAACAAATGGCCCCCTGGCTGCCATGTTTTCAACAGACCTGAACCATTTTTTAACTCATCCAATATAGTGGGACAAATCTTCTGACAAAGTTTCATGAAGATCCGACAATAAATGTGGCGGCTACAGTGTTAACAAGGCAATTATTCATGACGCACAACGGAAGACAGACAATTGACAAAAGGTGATCACAAAAGTTCACCATGAGCAAAAAATATTATGCTCATAAAGATTGTCACCATGTGTGAAGATGATATTATTAAAACTCAATGTAAACTAAATCAAGATATGATAATATCATTTGCACTCAGCAAGTGTCATTCAGATTGAACTGAAAATGTGACTAAAATTATTCACAATGTTTCACTATAGACAAGAGATAGCCAAGCAATATGGTCCCCTACTGGTGAAACTCCAACATTGTCAGTAATTATTTTTATATTTATTTGTTGCCATAGCAACCAGAATTTTTGAAGTAGGAACAAAATGAAATGACGTGCATAATCTCCATATTGCTATCTATCCATGTCATGAAAAAATATGAATAACTTATAAAGTTATTGCAGGATCCAGAAAAGTGTGACGGACTGACTGACAGACAGACCGACAGACAGACCGAGTGTAAACCAAAAGTCCCCTCCAGTTTCACTGGTAGGGGACAACAACTGTAGACATACACAAAAACTACCACCCCCCTGAGAGCTTTGTTTATAAACAATAATGAACTATTTTCAGACTCACCTTGCAATTATATTTCCAATTTAAAAAATCAATAAATCCATTTTAAAACACAAATCTTTGATAATGCGTGTTATTGTATTAAACAATAAAACCCAGTTTATTTTAGCAGAAATGTGGACCCTTAAAGGGAGACTATCTTGAGCATACTAGTATGTTGATTAATAAAGAGTTCTCTCAAAATCCTGAGTAAGAGATACTGCCCATTCTATAATATAATTTAGTTCTGAGATCACTTCCTTTCTGGCATTGGATTCCATAGATTAAACCTACAGAAAAAATGGAAATTAAAAAATTTAGATTAATCTTCAGAGATAATTCTTAGTTAAAAAACATAAGCATCACAAAATGTCTGGAAGAGGTAAACCAGCAGGAAGGAAGAGGAAAGCTCAGAAAAAACTGCCCGAAAATTAGGAATCTAAAGTGTTCACAAGATTGTTTACTATATACATATAAGGAAAAAGACACCACCCCCCTGTCGCCCATGTTGTTTAACCGATCCAAACCGTTTTCGAACTCAATTGTCCTATTCAGGAAACAAATGTTCTGACCAAATTTCATGAAGATTGGGCAAAAACTGTGTCTTCTAGACTGTTTACATGTTTTCACTATATACATTTAGTGAAAACTGCCCCATCCACTGGACCATGTTTTTCCACCTATCATGACCATTTTCGAACTGGTCCGAGATATCTATAAAATTGAAGTTTAGAATTTTTTTTATGATGATTAGGCAAAAAATGTGACTTCTACAGTGTTCACAAGCTTTTTTTACTCTATAAATATAAGGAAAATGCCCCACCCCTGGCGGCCATGGTTTTTTAACAATCCAAACCATTCTTGAACTCAACCATCATATCCAGAAAACACATGTTCTGACCAAATTTCATGAAGATTGGACCAAAAATGTGACTTCTAGAGTACATGTTTTCTTTATATACATATAGACAAAACTGTCCCGCCCCATGGCAGCCATGTTTTTTTCACAGATCTGGACCATTTTCAAACTCGTCTGAGATATTAATGAAATCAATGTTTCCACCAAGTTTTATGATGATTGGGCAAAAATTTTGACTTCTAGAGTGTTCACAAGGTTCCTCTATAGCCATATAAGGAATACTGCCCCGCCCCCTGGCGGCCATGTTTTTCAATGGACCAGAACCATTTTTGAACTCAACCAACATATCATTTAGACAAACATTTTGACAAAGTTACATGAAGATTTGGCATCAAATGTGACTTCTACAGTGTTCACAAGGTTTTTCTTTTTTTTGACCTAGTGACCTAGTTTCTAACCCAGCATGACCCAGTTTCGAGCTCAGTCGAGGTATTATTGGGACAAATGTTCTGACCAAGTTTCATGAAGATCGGACAATAAATGTGGCCTCTAGAGTGTTCACAAGGCAAAATGTTGACAACAGACGATGCACGACGGACGACGGACAAAAGGCAATCACAAAAGCTCACCATGAGCACGTTGTGCTCAGGTGAGCTAAATACAACCAAAATCATTTTCAAACTCATCCAAGATATCATTGGGACAAATCTTCTGACCAAGTTTCATGAAGATCGGAAAATAAATGTGGCCTCTAGAGTGTTAACAAGGTTTTACTATAGCCATATAAGGAAAAATGCCCTGCCCCCTGGTGGCAATGTTTTTCAACCAACCGGCATCATTTTTTTACGTCGTCCAAGATATTGTTGGGATTAATCTTCTGACCAAATTTTATGAAGATCGCACAATAAATGAGGCTCCTAAAGTGTTAAGATTATACTATAGCCATATAAGGAAAAATGCCCTGCCCCTTGACAGCCATGTTTTTCAAGCAAAGGTAACGAATTTTGAACTCATCCAAGATATCATTAAGACCAATCTTCTGACCAAATTACATGAAGATTGGAAATAAATGTGGCCTCTAGAGTGTTAACAAGGTTTTACTAAAGCCATATATAGCCATATAACTTATTAAGGAAAAATCTCCCGCCCCACTGGTGGCCATGTTTTTAAAACAATGGAAACCATCTTTGAATTCATCCAATATATCATTGGGTCAAATCTTCTGACCAAGTTTCATGATGATCTGAAAATAAATGTGGCCTCTTGAGTGTTAACAAGGTTTTACAATAGCCATAATAGGAAAAATGCCCCGCCACCTTGCAGCCATGTTTTTCAACCAACCGGCATAATTTTTAAACTCGTCCAAAATATTATTGGGATGAATCTTCTGACCAGGTGTCATGAAGATTGGAAAATAAATGTGGCCTCTAGAGTGTTAACAAGATTTTACTATCGCTATAAATAGTAATTAGCCATATTAGGAAAAATGCCCCGCCCCTTGGCAGCCATGTTTTTCAAGCAAACATAACCATTTTTTAAAACATCCAAGATATTATTGAAACCAATCTTCTGACCAAAATTCATGAAGATTGGACAATAAATGTGGCCTCTATAGTGTTAACAAGGCAAATGTTGATGCAGCGCGCCTGACGGACAAAAGGCGATCACAAAAGCTTACCATGAGCACATTGTGCTCAGGTGAGCTAACAAGAATTAATACCTGAATGTTGCAATATGTGACACTTGAGCTGGTAGTTGGTAACAAACTTCTTCTCGCACTGTTTGCATGCAAACCTCCGCTCCTTGCGGTGCTTGGTGCTCACATGCTGCTGCAGGTTGTACAGCTGCCTGAATCCCATGCCACACAGGTCACACTGTAATGGTTTGCTGCCTGGAAAAAGACAAATAATGATTTGAAACATTTTAGTATTGTAATCATCTTAAAACTATGCATGAATGATATGATCCATATACTACATTTTTTTTATTCAATGCTCAGTTTGACCAAGGTGCTCATTTGTGTAGAATTTACACAAAATATACCACATGACAAATATTCAAGACCCATAAACACTCAATTTTTTTTTTTCGTAAAATATTTAGAAACATAAAGTTAACATATAAACAATCAGTGTTCCTTATATAGCAATAGACAAAATTTCAAAACAAGATGTGTTCTGGTACCATAGATCGAACAAGAGCACCGCCCTGCGGGTGCAGACCGCTCATCTATTTTCTTTTTAAAGGTGAAGGGACTCTCATTTTAAATCACAAAGGAGGGAGGGGTGGAGTGAAGAGGGGTGTATAGTAGTATCTTCCAAAAATGCGAAAAAAAAAAGCCAAATAAAAAAAAAAAAAAAATTGGTGGGAGGTGGGGGGGGGGGGGGGGGGGGGGGGGTGGGGGGGATTCTTGAATGCGATGGTTGCACAGTATTTCAAACATAAAATAATAAAAATAAATATGTGTTTTTTAACCGTTTCAACAAAAAAAAATTTGGAGGGGTGGGGTGGGGGGGGGGGGTATAGTGTGAGGGTGTGGTGGTCATTTGTGAGATTTGTGAGATGATCTTAAAAAAAAATAATCGGGGGGGGGGGGGGGGGGGGAATTCGGGGGGGGGAAGGGGGGGGGGGATTCTTGGGTGCGATGGTTGGATGGTATTTCAAACATAAAATAATAAAAATAAATATTAGTTTTTTAACCGTTTCAAAAAAAAAAATGGGGGTGGGTGGTGGGGTGGGTGGGGGTATAGTGTGAGGATGTGGTGGTCATTTGTGAGATGATCTTAAAAAAAAAAAAAAAAAAAATAGGGGGGGGGATTCGGGGGGGGGGGGGGGGGGGAGGGCACGGGGGATGGTTTGGGTGGAGTTTATTGTGGTATGTCAGGTAAGAGTAGTTTTGTCAAAGTATCAATCAAATCTAATCATAAATAAAGAAGTTATGGACATTTTAGCAAAATTTAATAATTTGACCTTGAGAGTCAAGGTCATTCAAAGTTCAAGGTAAAATTCCACTTGCCAGGTACAGTAACCTCATAATAGCATGAAAGTATTTGAAGTTTGAAAGCAATAGCCTTGATACTTTAGAAGTAAAGTGGATCGAAACACAAAATTTTAACATATATTCAAAGTTACTAAGTAAAAAAAGGGCCATAATTCCGTAAAAATGACAACCAGAGTTATGCAACTTGTCGTTTTACTGTACCCTTATGATAGTTTGCGAGTGTTCCAAGGATGAAAGCAATATCTATAATACCTTAGGGGTAAAGTGGACCAAAACACAAAACTTAACCAAATTTTCAATTTTCTAAGTATAAAGGGCCCATAATTCCGTCAAAATGCCAGTCAGAGTTACATAACTTTGCCTGCACAGTCCCCTTATGATAGTTAATAAGTGTTGCAAGTATGAAAGCAATAGCTTTGATACTGTAGGAATAAAGTGGACCTAAACACAAAACTTAACCAAATTTTCAATTTTCTAAGTATAAAAAGGGCACATAATTCTGTCAAAATGCCAGTCAGAGTTACATTACTTTGCCTGCACAGTCCCCTTATGATAGTTAGTAAGTGTTGCAAGTATGAAAGCAATAGCTTTGATACTTAAGGAATAAAATGGACCTAAAC
This sequence comes from Dreissena polymorpha, assembly GCF_020536995.1. Lineage (NCBI taxonomy): Eukaryota > Metazoa > Mollusca > Bivalvia > Myida > Dreissenidae > Dreissena > Dreissena polymorpha. The sequence goes on from NC_068367.1 coordinate 27,838,618, forward strand.
ACAAAACTTAACCAAAATTTTCAATTTTCTAAGTATAAAAAGGGCACATAATTCTGTCAAAATGCACGCCAGAGTTATCTAACTTTGCCTGCCCAGTCCCCTTATGATAGTTAGTAAGTGTACCAAGTTTGAATGCAATAGCATTGATACTTTCTGAGAAAAGTGGACCTAAACGCAAAACTTAACCGGACGCCAACGCCGACACCGACGCCAAGGTGATGACAATAGCTCATTTTTTTTTTCAAAAAATAGATGAGCTAACGAGATACAAAATACTCTTTTTGATTTTTTGTGTTACATTATGTTCCATGTGAATTTCCTGCAACAATATCCGAACATTTATGCGCGAACGCGAGGTTAGCTTCGAGCAGCTCGTTAGAACTACGTCGTGCTTCCAACGCTGTCCAAAGCCAATCTGGCGTTCTCTCGTAAATAATTGGACATTGTCGCTTTAACTCACATGGAATATATTGTCAAACAAAAATAAAAACAAGCATTTTGTATCTCTGTAAATCTATGTTACCATTCCACATCTGGCATTGAAATTTTGGCTTTAGCTATAAGGAACAATGTTTTTTTCTGAGTTAACTTTATATTAAGAAATATTCTACGAAATTTTTGTTGATTTTGAGTGTTTATAGGGCTTTCAGTCGTAGTTTCATCAAGATTGAGTCTTTAGTGTGGCCTCTCTTGATTGGTAACAATATTTTTCTAAGATTTATCCTCTTGACCTAGTATTTGTTCCCACATTACCCAGATTTGAAAACAGCCTTGATATTGTCAAGATAAATATTCTGTCTCATCACATTTGGAATAACAATGTACAAAATATATATATGCGGATACAAAATACTATAATGTATGTTAACTTAGATATGTCATAAGAACTTGTTACGTTTTCTTAGATGAATGTTGGTGAGTTTTCATGGGAGATAACTGACCAGTGTGCTGCATTCTATGCCTGTTCAGTCTGTATTGGTTTGCAAAGCCAGCCCCACAAATATCACATTTTGCTGGTTTGTCACAGGCCTCAGTGTGTTTACTGATAATGTGGCTTCTTAGCCTGAAAAGTATTCAAACAATTATGTAAAATAAATGTTATAAGAATATATTATTGGGACTCATGTTAAAATGACGATCTTAAGTTTATATTTTATCAATCTTTGATCAGGATTTACCTCACAAATATCACACAATTTGATTGAATTGGAAGCTTCAAAAAATACAGGACCATGGTCATGGGATAAGTATATGTATACAGTATTTTTATTATCTTGACTACCAGTAAGTACACATGTAAATACTGCAATTTTTTTGCTTTACTGTTATTTTTTAACAGGTTGCACATCCGCTCGTTGCAAGGAAATAGAAACAAATACAAAATACGACTCACAAGGATATGGTTGCAAATCCAGACCCACACCGATCACAAAAGAATGAATGTGTGCTATGAGTCTGATGGTGTGCTGTCAGGTGTTTCTGGTACTTGTACTTTTTACGACAGATATCACATTCAAATGGGCGTTCATCCGAGTGCTTTGCCATGTGGATCTTCATTTGGCACATTGGCATTGACTTGTCACACACACTGCATATTTGGCTTCTCTGCGTGTTTCTTTTTTTGTCCGAGGATATTGAATCTTTGTTCTTCAAAGAATTATACTTTCTTTTTAAAATAAAACCTTTCAAATCACGAACTACTTTGTTTTTAACTGATAAAGATTTGTTGTTGCTGAGTTCATTATTTTCTTTATGGTGGTTTTTGTTATCCTCAATATTTATGTCAATTTTAGACTTTGATAATTCAAATCCTTGGACACTATTGCTGGTTATTTCATTTTTAGGTGAATTTGTATCTGCTTTCTGTAGTGGTACATTTCGATTAAATTGAGTCTTCGTGTATATTCTTCCTTTCTTAGAGACCTGAGATTTTCTTGATTTCCTTTTCTTAATAGTTTGAATTGTACATGTTTCTTTCTCACAAATGTTTGCAATGTGGATTTTTGATGCATCTTCCTTTTCATCTATGTCAGGATTTAATGTATTCTTTGGCTGATCTTGTGCTGATAATTTAATATCTTGATGCAACATCAACAAAGATTTCAGTCCATTCCATAAAGCAACAACTATTTCAGATTTTGAATTAACTATAGCTTGAATCAGATTTTGTAAATTACCAACAGATTCAGCCCCTTCTCCATCACTCAAATATGAATCTACATTATGTACTGATAATGGAATAGCAACTTTATCAGAATTGTAAAAAAAGTAGGAACCATCGTTAGAGCAGCTCTGCATGTGATTATGTAGTGCACATGTAGATTCAAACTGACTTACACAGCTCTGACAGGTATACCTTCCCTTCGGTGAATGACAATTAGTCAGTGCCATGCTGCACTGGTAACTTTGGTGCATAAGGAACTGGTCAATGTTTTCAAATGATATCCAACATCTGCGGCAAGTGAGCTGATTAATATCTGCTGTTTCCATAGTGTCTCAACTTCTTAAAAAAATAAAATAAATGTATGTTTAAACAATGGAACAAATGCATTTTAAATAATGCTGCTAAAAAGTGCAGAAGTAATGTATTATGTAAACATTTCTATTACACACATTTCAATGGCGAGCTTAAAAGCCAACAAAACTTCTATCACATACATGTAGATGTTGCCTTGTTCAAACTTTTTTCGATTTGTTTTGAAAACAATTGGTTGCACATGCTGAAATATTTGTTTCAAATGTTGTGTAAATACCAATACAGTATTCACTTCAAAACTCTATTTTGTACTTAATTAGTCTGTCAAAAGATTGGTGTAATTATTTACATCTTTAATTATTGATTTTAAAAGATTGATGGGAAAAATATTAGCTACATCTATTATACCAGTTTAATAAAATATTACCTTTGCTTACTGTTAAAGGGGTCTTTTCACGTTTTGGTAAATTGACCAAATTAAAAAAAGTTGTTTCAGATTCGCAAACTTTCGTTTAAGTTATAATATTTGTGAGGAAATAGTAAAACTGAACATTTACCAAGCTCTAAAATATCCATTATATGCATCTTTTTACAATCTGAAAACCTGAAAAATATAAAGCGTTGCAACGCGAAACAATTTAATAATTTGGAAAGTTCTGACACTGTCGTTATATTTTGGGAAACTATGAGGATTGCCTCTATAAGTAAACAAGAGATGTGTAAGTCAGAAACACAATGCCCCATATTGCGCTGCTTTGAAATATTTTTTTTTTACCTTTCACTTTGAAGGATGACCTTGAACTTTAACTTCCACCACTCAAAATGTGCAGCTTAATGAGAACGCCGCTTTGAAATTTTTTATTTTTTTTACCTTTGACCTTGAAGGATGACCTTGAACTTCCACCACTCAAAATGTGCAGCTTCATGAGATACACATGCATGCCAAATATCAAGTTTCTATCTTCAATTATGCAAAAGTTATGACCAACGTTAGTTTTTTTTCGGACGGAAGGACAGACTGACATACACACATACTGACTGACAGTTCAACTGCTATATGCCATCCTACCGGGGGCATAAAAATACATCCGCTTAAAACATGAGCTCGGATGGTCAAGTGGTCTATATAAGCGAGAGACCTTTTACTCCAGGACTCCAGGGGTCAGAGGTTCGAGCCCTGTTGAGGGTACTATTTTTTTCCATTTTTTAATTGTATTCTTGTTTTTTTTATTGATGATTTTAAGTTCCAATGTTTAAATTAATCAATATAAAGCATTAAATGACAAGCTTCAAAACATGCAAAAATCTGTGAAAAGGCCCCTTTAAACCAAAAATTATGTTTTAAATTGCAGCCAATATCTTTTTGTGGCAAGTTTTTTTCATATCAAACTTCACAAATAACTTGTAGCCATAACTGATCACGTGATCAAAACCACTCAGGGGGCATCTCAAATGCTATTTGAACTGTCAAAACATGAAACTTGTACCTGTATAATGTGATTTAAACATTGTATAAAGCTTAAATGCTAATAAACAGTGATAATGCTGTGTTTGATATAGTACTGTACATGTACAGTACAGCCAACGCGGAACAAACATATTTCGCGATCCGCAGCGGCAAGGCTCAATGTGTCGATGTTGAGCCGGCCGTTGAAGGCGCGTCAGTGGGCGGCGGCAAGTCGCATTTCGCCGCGAAGCTTCGCATCTGTCCGCCGAGGCAAGCCGCGGTCCGCGACATGGCGCCGAGTCGATGCGCATTTTCAAATCAAAATCTTTTTTCAATGATAAGTTAGTCAAAGAAATTTAAAAGAACAATTATAATAATATTTAAAATCATAATTAATTTAATGTGTGCGGATTCAAAATAGATAAACGTGTTAATAAAAAAGCATGCTGTTGTTTAGTTTTTAGTGATTGCATTCCCGTTTCTAAAGAAATTGATGTCATCTGGATACAAATAATTATTTTAAAAGAATGCAAATTAAACAAATCGAATTAATAAAAACAAAATACGATTATCATGGGCATGTATTAATATTTAATCCCAATAATCATTTACAAATGTCATTTTTAGAATTGGCTAAAGTACTTTAAGTTACTTTGTGTGCATTTATTGCGCCGTATGATTATTGTCTTTATATTAAACGATCAACAAACAAATTTGTTTTGGGTTTAATTTTTACGACAACATTAATTAGCATATAAGCATATTTAATGTGTCAGTCCAAGTTAGTTTGTCTCCCGCCCGTAGTGTATGTATTCACGCATAAACAATGTCACGTGTCATGTTTTGGCACATACAAGTGGTCAAGGCTCCAGCAGATGGTGGATTTATATATAAGTGCTTGTTGTTTTTGCTATTATATTTTAGCTGAGAAATTAGCAGTTTGAAGCCACATCAATAACCTACACTTAATTATCAGCTTATTATAACTATTGTTTGACTATGCGTATATAAAGTAGTTTCATTTTGTTTATATTATACAGTTGATATCTCTAATCATTACCCGATATTCCAGTTTTAAAGCAAATTCTGGTAAATATTTACGATAAAAGTGCTCAAGACACACACACATTTGCAATTATTCTTAAGTATAAAATACATTTTGGCATTTGTAACTATTTAAAGATGTAATGAAATAACATCCTATCAGGGTGTTATTTTCCCTTTGAACACGCATAAATCGCCTGACGTGATGTTCATGTTTTAATGAAACACAAAATACACCCAAACTTTCCATGGGACGTTCTACATGTCTGCATAATTTTGGCGCGCTTTTTATGGAGACAAAGGATATTTTAGCACGGTTTATTTGACGCTAGAATTTGTTAATGTTGCATTAGCATTAAAATTCTGAAGCGTGTTTCGGATTTTACAAATTTAATAAAGCTCATTTCAGAATCGAACGAAACATTAACATTGTGCGTAATTTGTTTAATTGCATTACGTGCCATATCGCTTATTAAAACGTGAAAATAATAAATATGAAAGTAGCACAAATCTAGGTTTCTATGCTACACAAATGTACATGTAGGTGTATATCTTTTCACTCAATCCGCGTATGTATGCGGCAGTTTTACCTCGCAAAAGTACGCGAGGTTAAAACAGACTCGGCGTAGTTGCGCTGATCGATGCCAAGTGGTTCCGCGATACGCTGCGTGAACACTCGACACGGCCGCAGCGTACTAAATTTCTAGCCGTGGCGTAGCCGCAGATTATGTTTGTTCCGCGTTGGCTGTACTGTACATATTGCCAGCTGTGGAAACAGACATAGCAAAGTATTCACAAGACTGAAAAACCCACTAACCATTTCAATCTAGCCCATTTTATCCACACATAGTAGTTTCATTCCATTAATAACATTTGCTATGTTATGTGTTTTGAAAGTTACTAGCAGGCTGTTTTGGATTTATGCTGTTTGCACATAGCCATTTTCACTTTGCTTTTAAGTGGGCAAGAGATAAGCAATCCTAGTAGTATTACAAAATACAACGACAACAACAGAACTCTCCAAATTATTCAATTGTTTTGCGTTGCAAAGCTTGATAATTTTCAGATTTTAAAGTTGTCAAAAGATGCATATAATGGATATCTAAGAGCATGGTAAATGTTCAGTATTACTGTTTCCTCACAAAAATCATAACCTATATCTATATATACTGCTTAGCGTCCTTTAGAGCATTATAGGTAGAGGGACATTATTGAGTCCGTTTCCTGGGAAGAACTAGTACCTGGTGTCTATGGAGGAGATAATGAGAACGCTCCACGAGAATTGGAGCGAACCCACGAACTCCCGTTCGCTAGGCGGACACTTCATCCACTACACCACCGCGATAACTACAATGAAAATTTGTGAATCTGATTTCTTTTATTTTGTCAATTTACCAAAATGTGAAAAGGCCACTTTAACAAACCATATATATATATGTTGAGTGATCCAATGTTGTTTTTGACACCTTATCAGCGATGTTTTTGCAAATTATTGATTTAATAGTGCATTTGTATAAACACCTAGTTGCAATAATTCAACTATCAGCTTTATAACCCAATGGGTTGCTGATAGTTGCAATGCGCTCTCTCTTGGCCATGGGTGCAAAATGTTATCAATAATGCAAGGGTTAAGGAACACTGAAACAGCAAGAACTTATAGAAGTTTACCTATCTACATGTAAACCACAAACTCATCCAAATGGTACCATTAAAGAAAGAAATAATTGATTTTATTGACTTAGGTTTTGTTTTGTACGCTGTATCCGCCATATTGGAAAATTGACCGAATATTGGTTAGGTCGCAGTACACCAATATTTTGCATGTCGGCTTATGTGCTCCAAAGTCGATAATGATGTGGTATTCAATACAGAATATACTGTTTCAAATTTAAACATAAACATGTCAGCGAGAAAAGTGTGTTGAAACATCATGGTGTTTTTATAGGGTGCATGCAAAGGATGACATCCGTAGGTTGCCATTCAGGTAAATTTAACATGTTTATGAAGTTTATTCATTATTTTCCTCAATTTGTCTTGAACGACGTCTGTTTTGTGAAGCGCACGGATTCTCTGCGCTGAACTGCACCCATGTTTATGAAGGGATGCAGTGCTCCAGCTAGGATTTGAAAAGGGCAGGGGGGCTTTTTTGTCAAAGGGGCACTTTCGACGCGCAGTATTTTGTCAAAAGGGCACTTTTGACGCGCAGTATTTTGTAAAAAGGGCACGTTAGAGCGCGCAGGTGTTTCTGGAATGCTTCCTATTGCATGTTAATTTATATGTTATAAATATTATTCTCATTATTATTAAACCATTCAAATATAATGTCTACAATGAGGATTAAACTAATTACAATGTAATAAGAGATTTATGAATTATCATATGTAAAAAAAAAAATTTTTTTTTTTTTTTTTTTTTTTAGGGTGGGAGGGGGGGCAGGGCGGAGGTTCAGGGGGGGGGGGCAGGGCGGAGGTTCGGGAGGGCAGGGCGCGGCGCCCTTCGATTTAGGCCTAGCTGGAGCACTGGGATGCACATGGACTGCCAGAGCCGCCATAGCAAAAATTATCAAAGGCTCTGGGAGTCCGTTTATATGGACTAGTAAACACCCTGGTGTTTTTATGATAGGGGTCGCTATTTGCTTACAATAGATGCATCGTAGCAAATTAAAAGCAGACTGCTTTTGTATTTCATAGCCCAAATTAAGTCAAAAGATACTATTACGCCGTATACGAACGTTGATTGTTATTGTTTACATTTCGATATTTTCGCGCATGCGCATTGACTGGAGGGCAAAAAACACTGGTTACAGTAACGTAAAGCATGTATAAAGGGCTTTTGCTTCGTCAATATTTTGATAACAAATGCGAAATAAAAATGAATATCTTAAAAAAAAAATAGTGCTTATATATTATATTTAGTACCAATAAATGTATATTCACATATATATCGATCCCTCTTCATAAAAACAATGTAGTTATAAGCATCAGAGTAAACGTGGTGGGAATACTAAATACTGACAATCCCACAAAACAAAACAATGAAATTGCCTTATTGTTTCTGATAGTAAGACTTTAATAAATGATATTGCAAAAATAATAAAACACTTATTAATTTGATAATAATTATTAGTGGTATGGATAGGGTTTTTTTCATCAGCTTGTAAGAGGTGCATTTAATCAATTATCAAACAAAGCCAAAAACGGAATACATTAAAATTTTAAATGTTATAGTTATATACTTTTCCAATCAATAAATTTTCGTTTCGTTAACATTGAATGCCAATGTTAATAAATTTTATCATACAAACGCGGAAAAAACCCTGCATATTATGCAAATTGAATTGTCTTTGCATGTATATTGAAATCTCTATACTAGTGACACGGAGCGTATATTGTCATCTAGAGTCCGTGCTAGTGATAATTAGTGATAATTTAAAGTCTAGCATTCTATTATAAACACATTATAAATTTCATTTCTTTAACGCAAGTATATTTTACCATATTGTGATAGCTTCTTTTCATGATGGTATTGTGTACACTGAAGTAACGTAAAATCTTTACACGTACTAGCGAAGTTTACATTTGCCGGATCCCTTAATTACGTAGCAGTAATACTGCACAATATGTTAAAATTATATTTATTGAACACTGTATTATAATGATTCAATTAACTGGTTAATATAATGCACTAGTTCCTGTTAATCCATTACTGACAGATTTCGTCATTTTGTAATGTTGAAATATTTTATTGAAGCCACTTTTCTTTTTTGCTTTAAAATTTGGCTTTAATGATTTCTCAAAATGCCAAGAGATGTCATAGAGGTATCGTGAATTGTGTTTAATGAACAGACAATCGTCTGCAACATGTGGTTTATGGCATGGACCCAATGTGCCTTGGTTTATGACACCCTGTTGTCTTTGTCTGGACGGTCTCCGATCATAACGAGATAATCGATTTGTGATGAACAAAGGTGCAATTTAACACCTATGCTGCAACACAGAGTGTCAAAACTGGTGTAACAATTAAATAAATCAATTACATTAATGGATAAAATTTATTTAATGTGTAACAAGGTTAGTTTTTTTAGACATATAGAGGTTACTACATGCATACAGGCATGTTGCTAAGATAAAATCTATCTATTTGTTGTTTGTCTTCATCCTCAATTGTTTTCGTTCATTAAATCTTTTTTATTCTGAAAGAATTACAATTTCTGAGACTTGTTTTAACTTCAAATGGTCGCAAAGAAGTGCAAGTAGAGAAATTTTGTGTTAACCATATACCGTACGTGCTCTTAAATGGTTTTCCACTCCCGAATTTGTTTGAAGTAAAAACAAATAATAACAATATTCAAAAATAAAGTTCCTTGCATGCTTATGTCTTTTCAGACATCATAAGTAAAATTATATTTGATATTATACATGATTATCAACAAAAACGTTGATTTTGTCAAGGCAGTACTATAAGATAGATATTGAGATAGACCTTCTGTATATGCGCTTTTTGCCCTCCAGTAGAAACTCGGGTCATTTAGCAGGTGCGCGTGACGTCACTCATCAACGTTCGTATTCTGTGTATTATATCACCTGTCAAATCACCAATTTTAATTTAAAATAAATTGATCTTTTGACAAATTATTGATTTTAGTCTGCATTTTTAAACACCCTGGTGTTTTTTATGATATGGACAGGTAATTGCTTGCAAAAGATGCTTCGTAGTGAATAAAAAGCAGACTGCTTTTGTATTTCATGGCCCAAATCAAAATTTAGTCCGAAGAGCCGCTTATTCGAATGTTCGGTACATTATTACACAGTTTAAACCGTTATGGATCAGATAAGTTAACTTAGTGTGTGTTAGAAAATATCTTATGCGTCTAATAAGTTATGATTTAATGGCATTACAATCACCAGCAATTACCAATACAGCGGAAAACACTGACCCTTGCGACTTCGATCGATCACTTTAGTCTGGAAACGGAAGTTGTTATACACAGGTCTGGTAGGGTAAATGATCGAATGCACTTTAGTTTGGTTATTTAAGGTTACAGTATACTAACTATTTTGGGTATACTATCTCAAAACAAGAACATCTAACAGTCAGTGCCAAATTACATGGGAATACGAAGAAAATATCGACGATTTTCGTGCACACTATCGAGTAACAAGACATTTATTCGATATATTGCTTGAAATGACATTGCTGTCAAGTTAAGCTTGGATCTTCATGTACAATTCCTGAATAATTTTACTTCAAGTACAACTAATTTTCCTGCGCCTGCTATCAAATGAAATGTTTTACTGAGTGTTTACTTAGTGTTTCTTAAAAATTATTATAATGTAAGAAAGTTAATTAATCATTTAATATATATATATTTGAGGCTCGCTCTGTAAAAAGGGGTTTTAATGCATGTACATAGTGTTTTCCCAGATAAGGCTGTGTAGTGTGCACAGGCTTATCAGGTGCGATACTTTCTGTCTTAACTAACTTTTCGCTCATAGAAAAATACGATAGAGAGTGTCTCCCTGATTAGTGTGGACTGATCAGGCAATCTGGTAAAACAATTTACGCAGATACATTAAGCCCTATTTTCCCAGAGAAGGCTCAACTTATTAGAGTATAGCCGTCTAAATGCTCTTTAACTTTTGATTCATGGTACAGTTACATGTAATAATTTATGATTTGTCCATTTCAAATGATGCATATTTTATGGTAATGGATTGAACGAAACTTTTATTTTAATAATGTCTTCACTCAACATTCTTGCAGTTATGTTTTGCTTTGTTATATAATTATATAATTATAAATAAAATTTTAACAACTAGATTCTCTTTTCTTCATGTGATTTATTTATATATTTTAAACCAGAACAACAACAAAATCCATAACATAATGAACGCAAAACATAAAACTCTATAATCACGGAACACAACTATAATAAAATTCAGAATCAAGGTTCCAAATTAAAAAAAATCCATATAAAATTATTTCCAAGTTCCACCAATTATTTATCTATGAATGAACAACACTAGTATCACAATAAATGGTTGTTAATAGACTGATAAACAATGAAAAAGGTTACATAATCTACAGATTATAGAGCATTGTGCTTTGATTTCATTGTTCATGAAATAAGAACCAATATCATAATTATGATGTGCAGCTCGCACTCAACATTGATTTAGGCAGATAATACCTACCTTGTTTATAAGCAGTTCACTTATTACAATTTAATAAATTGTATAGAATTAGTATGTATTAGCACAAGTATTACGTTATGACGACAGTACCATAAGGGAACACATTTGGTCACGCCTCCACACTCAGTGACTGACTCAAATAAATTCAAGCATTATTTTAAATAATAAGGTCATCTACTGACAGTACAAAACCAATAGCCAGGGTTCAATATATCCTATAAAACCATACTTCCAAATTCAAAAATACATACCAATGCATATTCAGCTGACATTTATTTCAGCTATGACAAGTTTTATTTTCATAATGATGTTATGTCAGTTTAAACAACATACACTATTACCAATTTCTATGAGTTAATCTAAAAATTGTTTCCGGCTTGCTTGCCCTTGATCCTTGACCTCTTGGATACTTGCAGCTCCACAGTTGCGGAAGGTGGATAATATAGGTGATTGTTAAGGCCATTGACTTTGGAAAAGCTGGATCAACAAGGAACTTCGATCGGAGGGAATTTTACTTGTTGATCTCCATGTCCTCATTTCAAATCCTGGACATGCAAGCATGGGACGCCTGTGTATCCGTTCTTTTCATTGATCAGACCCACTGTCCAATTCATGGCTGCCTTGGAATTACTCTGAAATAACATATCAGCATATTTTAAAGTTTTAAATGTACATTAAAACTAATAAAAATAAAAACTATGTATCAAGTTATGTTTCTGCCAAGCAGTTTATTTAACCTACCAGTACTATTCTGGTATTCTTGATTTACCGGTATTAATTTATTAAGTGATCATACTTAAGTCAGTAACTGACAATAACGGTACTACTAGAGCTTGACGTTGACATAAGTTCACGACCAATCACTTTTAGTTATGTGAATACTCCAGGAAAAAAAACGCTATCAATGATCTTGTGATTTTCATAAAAAATATAAATAAATGATATAACCAAGGAAGCACATAGAATCTTCTTTAAATACATACATTTATTTTGTGATCAACTAAAATCTTATAAGACAGAGTAGTATGCATACTCTTAGTCAGATGTATTATCTCTAGTTCCCGACAGGTGACCAGGTGTGTAATTACTCCCTTGCGACAAACAAGACAGACTAGAATCTGGTGGGACTGATGACCGTGGAAAGGTGTAGAGGTTTTCTAACATGCTGAACCGTCAAACTTGCAACTGTTGGAATGGCACGCCTTGAGCTAAAAAAGGAAGGATGTCTTAATTGACCGACAGAATATCAAATCAAACATATATATTACATTAAAGAAACAACAGCATTGGTTTCAAATTGAGGTTACCGTAATATACTATACTGAGCAATAATATTTCATACCCTGATAATTTAGTTTCCTGACTACGAAGTTTTGATAGCTATAGCCAGCCTCGAGTCTGCAAACTCTGTCAAAGCATAAGTGAACAGTCAATAATTCTTTTGAGTGTACATTTGAGTTTATTTCATAACCGTATTTCTAACGCTTCGTGCTCTGAAACAAGATAGGTGCAGAACATAAACAGATTAATCCACTTAAATGGGCATTTTGTCACCAAATATTTATTTATATTACATATGTTACATGTCTATAGCATAAAAGCATCGATAAAGACATATGGACAGCTTAATTTTCGCTGGGTGCACGACATATGAACAAAAAAAAAACAACAGCGTTCACACATTTTACCATTTGCCGCCATCATGATCCAGAAGAATGGCCGTTTTTGTCTGGTTCCTCCAAGGAGACCTGATTAGTCGAACCAAAGTGAATTCGATCTCAGTTTAGTCAGACCATGGAAACTATGGTTTGCGATTGAAGTCGCCCGTAACTATAGCAGCAACTTACAAGTCGAATGAAACTATTGACTTTGATCAGTTTTCTAACGATTCGGCATGAGCGAACCACAAAAAATCACTATACAATAGCACTGCACATCAACAGTGATAAAAAAGGTGCAAAAACCTTACACCTTAAGCCCCTAAGACTTAAATATATACACATACAGCTGTGCATGTGGTGAGAATATTAGTAGAGTTAAAGACAGGATAAAAGCAAAATCATGTGAACTAAGGATGGAACACTGATGTAGACAGCGCAATTTTAATCCAGGGATTGTATCAGCGCTGACTACATAAGATTGAAGTGTGTTCCATTGTACAACTGTTATTGGAAAGAAAGAAAATTTGTGGTAATTAGCTGTTCTTGGTGTTATTTGGTTTGCCATGTGATAGTGATGGAGTGTTTGTCTATTGTATGGAGTGGGATAGTGTAGGAGATTGACGTCAACATGATTATATACTATTTTATAAAACAAAATGAGTCTAGCTTGTTGTCTTCTTGATTGTAAGGTATTCCAATTAAACTCCCAAATTATATTTGTGACTGTGCCCGGGGTCTTGATGTAATTATTCGTTACAAATTTGGCGGCTTGCCCCCGAATATTTTAATTTGATAAATACCCTTCTGATGGTAAGGGTCCCACACACTAGTGCAATATTCCAAGGATGGTCTTACAATGCTGTTATATGCCGCTGCCTTAGTTTCCATTTTAGAAGAATGAATAATTCGTTTTAAGAGTCCTAAGCTCTGACTTGCTTTACTACTAATTTTATTTACGTGGGGTGGTGACCAGTTTAAAGTCAACGCCAAGATAAGTTGGTTGCTTGGTTTACAACAGACAAAGGTTGATTGTGAAGAGTGTAGGCTGTTTTTACTGGTTTACGGTTTCTCGTAACATGCATGACATGACATTTTTCTATATTAAAAGACATCTTCCATTTCTGCTACAACAATTATAGACTATCTAGATCTCTCTGAAACTGAATAGTGTCACCCGAAGTTTTTATAGATCTGTAGATGACACAGTCATCCGCAAATAGACGGACGTTTGACTTCACAGAAAAAGGTAGATCATTAATATAGAGCAGAAACATAAGAGGCCCAAGAACTGATCCCTGGGTACAACAGAAATTACAGGGGCCATGGTGGAAGTTGCCCCATCTACAACAACCTGAAGACTACGGTTTCCGAGGAAAGCTTTAATCCATGAATGTGTTGTGCCCGTGATGCCATAATGGGATAGTTTCAGCAACAATCTACCGCGATGAACAACATCAAAGGCTTTGCTAAAATCCATGATGGCAGCATCCATCTGGCCTCTCTGCATGGTAGAAGCTAAGTCATGGATAAAACCCACAAGTTGGGTTGCGCAAGACCGCCGAGCTCGAAAACCATGTTGGTTGTCCACCAGGATATTGAAGTTGTCAAGATGGTCTAAGATGTTACTGATGTCGCATAATTGGTGTATTTCATGTATATTCCTTGTTCGGTGTAACTGAATACATAATATCTGTCTTCATGAAGAAATGCATAAATGGGCATCATATGTCATCGTCAAATTAGACGAGAAAAATGCACCAAGTTATTGCCCATGGCTGGGTTCACTAATTAGTTATGTCTATGGTAAGCACATGCAGCACTGTTAATTTGTGTATATTTTCATGTTAAATGACAGGTGAACTTTCATATATGCAGTTAAACAAACGTGGTCTCGCTTAATTATTGGCATATATATGCACAAGATATGTAAGTCACACATAAAGCCATCCCGTATCAGGTAATTCAACTCATGTTAAAGTCAATCATCCAGACAGCCGTCACTCAATTTATTTGTCCATTATTGTATAAATTGGCATCTGCGTTGTATGAAGAAGGGAGTCCTAAGTTTGACAATAAATCTCGATGAAAACAGAAATGAACTTTGGTTGTTACTGTGTGTTCTCCACGAACAATACGTAATTACGTGACATTTCATGTATATTCCTTGTTCGGTGTAACTGAATACATAATATCTGTCTTCATAAAGAAATGCATAAATGGGCATCATATGTCATCGTCAAATTAGACGAGAAAAATGCACCAAGTTATTGCCCATGGCTGGGTTCACTAATTAGTTATGTCTATGGTAAGCACATGCAGCACTGTTAATTTGTGTATATTTTCATGTTAAATGACAGGTGAACTTTCATATATGCAGTTAAACAAACGTGGTCTCGCTTAATTATTGGCATATATAGGCACAAGATATGTAAGTCATCCCGTATCAGGTAATTCAACTCATGTTAAAGTCAATCATCCAGACAGCCGTCACCCAATTTATTTGTCCATTATTGTATAAATTGGCATCTGCGTTGTATGAAGGGGAGTCCTAAGTTTGACAATCGAGTAGAGTATTCACGCTTTCTTGACGTGGCGGCCGTAGGCCGCCGCGCTGTAAAAGTGTACTTCATGAACATTAGAAGCGTTGTGTTAGAAATTATTTAACAGAAATAAATCTCGATGAAAACAGAAATGAACTTTAGTTGTTACTGTGTATTATCAACGAACAACGTGTAATTACGTGACACTGATAACGATATGCTCCAGCAATTTACAGGCAATACATGTTAATGAGACTGGTCCATAATAACTAGCTTGGTACTTTTCACCTTTTTTCAAAATAGGAGTTGCAAAAGCCATGGACCAGTCAGAAGGGACAGAACCAGAAATAAGTGATTTGTTAAAAAGAATTGTAAAAACAGGTGCATTTCTTTTGCACTTTCCCGTAGGATTCTGGGTTTGATTTGATCTGGCCCTGCGGCCTTGTAAGGATTCAGTTTAACTAGGAATTTCTTAACACCATTTACCATAATATTAATTGATGGTGTTTTTATACGGGCTATTACCAAGATCTTGCTATGAGCTGTTTGTGTCATTAGTTAACACGAAAGAAAATTGTTTATTTAAGACTTCAGATTTTTCTTTAGGGTTAGATTTAAAACCCCATCATGCCTCAAGGTTGCTACACGACATGAGTCATTTTTTAAGCTTTTTATGAACCCCCCAAAACGTTTAGTTGTCCCATTTTTATGTGTTCTTTTATCACATATTATGTTGTTCATGTAGTGTCAATAAGAGTTACGATTTTTTATTTTGTTTTAGTGTTTTTATTTTTGATTTGATGGTCTTAATTTTTGGAAGTAAAGTGTAAGTTTTAGTCTTTTTCATTTTGCTATAAGTCCGGTCACGTTTTTTCATTAGCTTTTTAATGTCAGAATTCAGCCATGGTAGATGCTGCTTGCCAGAAACAGTTTTAGTTGGTATGAATTTTTTTTTAAAGTGTGTAAAGACAAACTTTTGAAGTGTCCCAAAGCTTCTGGACATTCATATCATTAATATTGTTTTCATGTATAATATTTATTAAACCAATTTTAATTTCGGACCAGTAAGCCTTGTCAAACAGAAGTATTTTCCGTTTCTCTTTCCGATTTATTCTCGCAGAAGATAAAATATCAACGAAAGGGATGCAGTGATCACTAACACATGGAATGACTTTAACTGTTTCGGCTAAAGAATGATTAGACAATAAAAACAGATCAAGACATTTCTTAGGGGTATCCGATAGTTTTGTTGGTTCATCAACTATTTAGTTTAATGAATGAGTATCTGCAAAGTTTAAAATTGTGTTACTTGCCTCTGGGTGCAAAGCATTAGAGTCAACAGTTTTATTTTTCCAATTGATTTTGAAATCACCCCAATGATGGTTGTACTATTTAATTTGTGAGTGAGACGTGATGGTTCGATCCAGGTCGTCTATACATGTAAAATCCCTGTCGGATCGGTATGCAATGCAGACCAGTAGGTCTTTTTTACCATTTTGCTTTATATTTACCCAAATAATTTCAGATGAAGATTTTAATTCCACAGGAGCATGACTTCTAAACTTTTTGGAAACCAGTACAAAAACCCCGCCTCCTATCCTGCCTTTTTGATTATTTCTGTAAACATCGTATGCAAATGGAAACACTTCTGATTTTTTTTTATTTAAGGCTTGAGCCATGATTCGTTACCCAGAACGACATCAGTTTACAGTCACAATTTTTAGTGTTGTACATGCTGTGATTTGCGAGTTGGTAATTTGTTGTGTCTCATCGATTGAGAGTTTGTAGTTATGCATGGTTGTTTACTGACTGGTGTGCTACAGTGTAAGGGTGCTTGCTGCCCAGAGCCTGGTGAGTACATACATGTAAGCACGGATGAGTTCTCTGTACTGACATGTGGTAATGAATGATCTTATTGCATAGACTTTGTGTGATAAAAGAGATAGAGTTATAATGAAATACACTACAGTTTGTACATTGCCACGGTTCATTTTATTGATCACAATAATAATGATATGTAAGTGAACTCCTGCCCTGACGTTCTGCATGAAACTATGTATTACAGTCTTCACAAAAGACTCCTCTATCTGGTTGCCATTTAACTGCTAAGTTGCAAGTGCCACATAAGTCTGAACTTACTTGACCTGGATTTGATTCTGTATTATTTTCTTATAGGATTTGTAATACACATACATAGAATTAAGTGAGACGGTTCCTGCCAAAATGTTGCCTCTTTATTTCTAGTGAGCAGAATTTCTACGTATAGCCTTTCCTATGGGGATTGTCTAGCCGTACTGCTGTTATTAAAAATAAATATATTGATTATTTATTGATCTACGTGCAGATTTCATGAGAAAACGTGCAAATACATGTACTTAAAATTATGTATAACCACGCAGGCTGATTAGATGATAATTGTTTTTCGCTACATGAACGTCCCGCAAGATAATCCGTGGATTTGGTTTAGCTACTTAGATAGTGACATTCCAAAATTTCTAGCCTTTAGACTAGCTCGTGTTGTAGTCGTCACGGAATTTGCAGTCTGTTTTATGTTTCGTCGTGGTTGGAATTCCGATTCGTGCATAGTATATTAAGGGCGTAAAAAGGGAGATATGAAAATGTAAATTTATTTCGCCAAACAACAATTACAGAAATCAATTAAAATCACAGTTATGGAGTATATAAATACGCATTGTACATGCGAATATCAAATATATAAATTAAACATGTATATATTAAATAATCTTAACTAAGTTAATGAAAATTGCTACATCACAATTAGAAAAGTTTATATGATATATATCGTACAACTATTGCAGGTCATTTTTTACGATGTCCCTAGAGTTGTTAAGAAACTGACAGTTATCTATGAGAATACAACTCTTTAAAGCTTTAAACGTTCTTAATGTTACAGACATATTTTCAATGTTTCTTATGGTGGGTGGAAAGCCGAAGTACGCGGAAGAAACCCCACCTGTCCGGTATGGTGAACACTAATCACACTCGCATTCCTCCGGAAACGCGGACTTAACCTTTTTAGCCAAGGTGAGAAGAGGAAGTACTATCTACTGCGCTAACCGCACAGCCGACCAAGTATTAGAACCATTTTCGCTGCTTCTATCTATATTTGTAATTAAACAATAACTCCAATTCGCAAAAGGTACGGTGACATTCCGTAAAGAATGTCTTGAACTTTAGCCGTGCATTTTACCTATTTATTTTCGTTTACATTTGTGAAGATAATTATTACATCAACATAGGATTTCATACTCTATGTTCATGAACGAATCAAGTTAACACAAAATCGTGCGCAAAGCCACAGACCGTATTAGGATACGACTTTTTTGTCGGCCATATCTCGATGCTCTGTTTACCGAAAAATCTTAAGAGGCATTATTTTAAACTTTATTAAGTAAAATTCATTTGTTTAGCTGAAATAAATTTCAAACATTACTTCAGATGGAGTGCAGTTATATATGTGTTAAATGCGATAGTTGCTAAAGTAAGCAACTATAAATAGCGACACCAGCCACTGGAAAGGACGCATTTGTAAAAGGACACATATTAAAATGTAAGGAGTTTTGATCTAATTGTCTTAGAAGCTTCAATATACAGGCGTCGATGGTTTCTTTTGTGTTCTTATCGTGTCCATTTATTGTGTTTGTGAGCTTCCAAAAAGGGCACTGTGACATATGGTGCTCACATAGAAAAACTATTTTGAGAAGGTGGATCTTAGATTTAAGAACGAACTAAATGAAAAATATCTTCAATATTTTCAAACTCGATTGATATATCATAACAAACTTTCTGATCACGTTTCATGACGATTTGATTTGACTTGATTTGAAATGTGAATTTTAGTGTTATTAAGCTATTCCTTTAATATGACTTAGTGCTCTTTTTTACCTTACAAGTTCATATAAAAGTTTAATCCTGCGTTTGCTAAATGTGAATCGTTAAGTTAGCCGGACATAGGCCGTCCGTCAATTAGTTGGGGACGTTAATGATCTCCCGAGATCTTGATACCCGATCTATAGCGCATACGTTTATTTTGAGTCCCGAACTAAAGCTCACTCACACATTTGAACCTCGGACATTTGTTCAATGTGGTATTGTATATAGTGAACAAAGAATTGTTTCGTTTGTGAACATTATGAGAGACTTTGTCTGACGATGAATTGAACTGAAATATTTTACAAAAAATCATAAAAATATATGGGTATAATCTGGCCGAGCTTTTGTCCGAAGTTCAAACTTGATGCTATTTGAGCTTTTATCCGGGTCTGAACATACACGGGTATGTGTCAGGACAAGCATATCCGTGGGTGAGTTAAACCTTCCAAACTATTCAATTTACCGGTGAGCAAAAATTCGAAAATAAATTTAATTGCAGGAATATGTGTGTAAAAGACTATTGTAACGTTCTCAATTTAGCGAGTTACATGGGAGTTTAATTCTTTTATTACACGAATAAAACGTGGGCTGACGATGGCGAACCTAGAATTGCCTGTATGGACTGTATACTATTAGGCAGGTAAACTGTTCAATGAAATAACAACATGCTTTTTAATTTTTCGTTAGACGTTTCACAGCTGAGGTAACTTTTAAATGCTTGATATTTGAATGTCTTTCAAATACAAATGTACTATAAAATAGTGTGTGTGATACAAAGGGAATCCTACTCGTTTCATTAAATTTGCTGTTTAATTGAATTCCTGAACAATCGAATGAAAATGAGTAAATGAGTATATCTTCTGTAATCAGTATTATATTCATTTTCGATTGGTATGAATGTATTCCTAGCTGTAATTTTATTTTGTAACATGACATCAAGAGCAATGATAAATTGTTAAATAACAGTTTCGTTTTGTTCCAATATATATATATATATATATATATATATATATATATATATATATATATAACTTGATAAGAGAACAAACCACGATCATACATAATGCGCAAAATAATTAATTACCGGTAGTAAGCAATTGTGAAAACTATTAACGGTCGCATTTTGGACTGGGGGCCCAACAGAATGATAATTGTTTTGAATTTGTCACTTTTCAAGGTATATTTTTAATGCTTAAAAACTTATTTTTGTTATACATGTATTAGGAATATTACAAGTAAATAGCTCGTTTCTGAAGTTTAAAGCTTTGAAAATTGTTTTTAAATTCACACACATTTTTAAAGCGTTAGATTTAAAAAATGTATGATGTTTGATGAAGAAGGAAGGCAAACTTTGAAAGACCTTTATAAAGAAATGAATCACCAAGTATGACTGGCATATAGCCATTATAGTGTTTCACTTTGAATTCAATTCTCCTTTAAAGTTCAAAGTAAATTCCTAATGAAATGTTTATCATACACTACACATTTTTACTTCAACCATCATCAACACAGATAAACCATTACAATCGTCTACAACCCCGACATTTGATTGGACTTGAAGTATAATACCTGTTTACCGGAGGTATTTTATGCAATGCTTTCAGATATTGAGCTGATTTTTTATATGTGAGTCTACTTCCATGACATACAGATGGAGTATCCAATTCGTTACTGTCCAATGATTGTTTTGCGAAATTTTGGGCCTTGTACCTATTTTTTCTCTATAATTACATTTTCCGGAGCTTTTTTTACGCAACTCCTTTAGATATTGAGCTGATTTTTATACTCCGTTAGTGTGGCATATAGCAGTCGAACTTTCCGTCCGTCTGTCTGTCCGGCATTTCATTTTCCGGACTAAAACAAATGATTTTGACCTGACATTCGGTGTGTGTGTGAGTCTACCAAAATATCTATGTTTCTTGATAGATCTTTGGTCTTCCTACTGTACATGACTTACAGATGCTTTTTGGCGAAGTTATCGGCTTTGGACGATGATACGTACCGGTTCAAATTAATGACGATTAACCGTATCACTTCTCTAACTGCTTTCGACATTACATGTACATGTATTTGACTTTCCCCAAATTATTAACGTCAGCAATTTTCAGACCTACTACCTCCTGTATCAGTTGCTTCTATTCGCTGCACCTCTTTCCTTGGCCAATTAAAAGACGTGTAACATCAAACATCGATAGATGAAGCATTCAGAATAACAAGGGGTCTGATCGAGGATGTGTGTACAAGACGACAAGAAAACATTGCCGAGGTGCTTATTTGCACTGGCGACTAAATTAGCACTAAGCCCCTTGTTATCATGGACAATAAAACACACCTGCCCCTTTGTATTTAGGGAAAGTGTACTGTGGTCCCTTTCATGAAAGAAAAAATTGCAATAGGCCCATTATTGAAAAAAAATCAGGCTGGGAGGGGGGGGGCGAGCCCCAGTGCCTGGATAATCTTCGCTCCCTAAGAATATTGAAATGAATTTAAATTAACTTTCCATAGATATATACAATATATTACTAGCAACTAGCACAAACCGTAAATTAACATATTATTTACAAACTGGTGTACTAATATTCACCGCGCCGAAAATAAACAACAACAACACAAAACAGAAAAAAAACAACAAACACACAATTGCTTAAATCGGTATGATGTTACGTTGAGTACGTAATCTCTAGGTGTTTTCTTAAGGTTTGGGCCCAACAACGGTATCTACATTCTGGTCCCTAAGTGGTCATGTTTTAATTAAACAGTACGATCGAATGACGTATAAGACAAGGCTTGGCTGGAATATTTCTACTGTCATTCTCACAGAAAGAACATTTGTATAAATTTGGAATGTGAAACTCGCCGATGACGGACTAGTGAAGAACTGACATACATTGTATTGTATTCGGATAAATACTATACTAAAATATAAACACCCACGCGGATATGTTTTGTAGTCAGTTTAATATCCTTCGTTTTTAAATTTGATAACAATAATATTTTCTTAAAGACATGTAATCTTCGCCAAAACTAAGTGAGTTCAATTTATGTTTGGTGTCTTCCAATCGTGCAGTTTCTCTACATGTACTGGTAATGCCTATGGTGTCATATAACTCGAATATGGTGGGGATTCAGTTTGTTTCAAACACATGCAGCGTGTATTTTATTCATAACAAGCGTTTTAGAATATGAACCTTATTTACTGCATTTATGAAAAGATTTTAGTGAAATAAACATCAATAATAATATAATCACTTATTTCAAATGGCTTTGGGCATGCAGATGAAAACGTTTTAACCAAAGCTCTACTTCGACAGCCGCATGTTTGTATTTTGTTATTGAATGTATACTATTGAACGTCCTTAAACTTTTTGAATAACGTTGGTATACATCTCACAAACTATTTCAACATACCATTTAAAATATTCAAACTAGTTCTTATAATATTTGCACGTACGTGTAACATATATGACTGAAAAAAGCTGCATAAACAACAACACAAATTATAAAATCAATAAAAAACATAAAGAACAACACAAAAGTTAATAAAACGCATTTATGAATTTGATACATACTTTTAGAACGATTTTTTTTTGTTTATTTAAAGTCTTGATAATTATACGCATTATCAAATGGTTACTTTGCAATATTTTATATGCTAATTTGCTACCCATATGATAGGAAGGATTTCGACAAAGGTAATAGTGTTCGTTAATGTACATGTTCAATTTCACCTATATCTGTGCATTTGGTAGGTGTGAACATATCGCACAAACGCAAGCGTCGTGAAACCCTCTTATATCCACGTCCTCGAACATTTACTTCGTAAAATATTTCAATACCCGATTCCATTATGTCTTTTGAATACGCAAAATCAATGACTCCACAATCGCGGACGTCAATGACGTTTTCAGATACCGCTTCCATAATCAACCCCGCCAAATCGACTCCATAGTTGATCAAGTATTCAACAGCTTCTAATCCATTGATGACCTTTTCATTAACATATCTTATATGTTCGATTCCCTTTTCAATGATTGTCAAAGCCGTGCCTGCTCCATCTAATATGACACGGGATTTATCTACGACGACTTGTGCAGCTTTGAGGGCGGTTTGTGCGCCGTCTAATACAGATTCCGCCAGTCGGGCGCCACCTTGTGCAAACTCCAATGATACATGCGTCGCTCCTCTCTTTGTCTTGCACCAAATGTTATTAAGAACGCAAACAGGATCATCCATGTTAAACATGCAATCTGTCATCTGCGGACAAAGAAAAGAGGAGTCCCTCGTATAACACGTGTCGAGCTTCAATCCAGGAATGCAGATTAATCGGCACTGTTGAATTTTGCAGACCAAGTCCGCATTTTCTTGGTCATTTTTCCATTGTTTTCTCTTATTTTGCAAGTCGTGTTTCTTGTCTTCAAAAAATTGTTTTGCATCTTCCAGTTTCGCTACTCCGGCGTCGAAAATGGAATGTGCGCTTTTTAGAGCTCGTTGTTTCTCCAGCAAATATTCCTGTGCTCTTTTTAAACATCTGTTTGTTGATTGCAATGTGTTTGCAGATCAATAACGATTTCTTTTGCTCCATTCCCTATTAGCTTTGCTACAGAACCTAGGCTGGAAATGTACCCGCGGTCTTTGCTCAAAGCCACAAGTCGGATATTACCTACAAGCGCCATGCTACTCCATTCATTCCAGGTCATATGCACTCCACCTGAGGCAGTATAGATACCAAAGAGTGTTATGCCTGCATCCACGAAGGCGTAATTCTCGCTTAATCCAGCATCGATCTGTATTGTTTTTCCACTAGGGATTTCCACTTGTAAATGAATCCGGAATTCTCTTTTCTCCGTGACCTGACATGATTTGAACTCCAATGCAAACGAATTTACTTGTTGTAAAATTAAAACAACTGTGTTATTCGTTTGTGCTTCAGGAATATCTGAAATAGATAATTAAAAACAAAATATGTATTTTATGTAAGATCGGTTTAAGAGTACATGTTATAATCTCAAAAGTTCTGTCTTGCGCTTAATGCCATGATGCCGACAGCAACAGCACATTCTTACGCCACGTTTTTTTTATTCAATAATTTACCCTTAAATTCAAGAATTCAAATGACAATAAGTAATTGCTCTCAGGCAACCGTATGACTACCGTCACTTTCCCGATTTGACGCTATTGACGAACTTACCGTGAAGCAAAGTCTTCACATTGAAAACACCTTTTGACGGATCCCACCGAACTGCTGTATTATAGACCCTTCCGCCAATTAAGACTGGAATGTCCTTGACATAAGCAGAAAATAATGTGTTGCAAGACTTGGCATCGTGGGTACCTCGCGCAGTATCAACGTGCTTCTGAAAACGAGGGAATATTCATGCTGTAATATGACATTTTGAAGCAATGTCTTATTATATTAGTTTTTTTCTAACGTAACCACTAGTATTTAATGAATGTTTGAACATACACAAATATAATGAGAGTTTTAAGTTTTAACATTATTAACTTAACAATTAACAATTCATTAAGAAGTTAGGAAAGCTCAGCATAACATAAAGTAAACAATGGTTTACATTCAAACTGCAAAATTACATATCAAATCCAATGTTCGCAATATCGGTATGAATCGATCAATACACAAGTGATTATTGTATTGTAGCTGAAATGATCGAAACCTAAAATATATATTAAAAAAAACGTTAAGTGTCGGCAACAAAAAGTAGGGTCGGATTAGTGGAAACAAATAAACCTTTCAGACTTCGTGACTAATCTCCAATGCACTAAATAAACAAATATTTGCTTAGCGAGATACGATATATCAGTGATCCTGAAGAACCACAATTTGTTATTAAAAATGTTTCGATAGAAAAATTATACTCCCGGTACCTAAATTCGCTGTGCATATGGTTCCTCCGAAGCTTTTAAGATATATTTTTAAAAAATAAGTTCTTACTTTGCAAATCATATTTAACTCAGCAACAAAGGTTTGCTGCTTACCTTCATTACCAACAGTACTTGTACTTTCGTTGTATATACTTACGCTGATAACAACATTGTCCGGAATAGTGTCATCAATTTCAAGGCATCCTATACCTGCCAGGCTATTAAATACTTCAAAATACTGGTTTATTGTCCCTTAAATAAAGAAGAGAATGTATAATATTTTACGAGCAGCAAAAATGAGAAAAATGTAGATATACTTGATAATTTAATAATTTTATAATAATAAGTTATGCCTGTAATATGTGAAATAGTTCCGAACCATCTATAAACAAGAGTGCCAAACTGTCACAAGATACGCCCGTTTGAAAGTTTTGAACACCATTCTAAATGCTTGAAATGCATTACGTGACCTAGTAACCCAGTTTTTGAAACGGCATGACCCATATTTGAACTTGACCTAGATATCATTTAGACACAACTTCTGTCCAAATGTGGTGAAGATCGGATGAAGACTTCTTCAGTTAGAGAGCGGACACCATGTTAAATCCTTGAAATGCACCAAGTTACCCCTTGACCTGGATTTTGACCCGGCATGACCCATATTTGAACTTGACCTAGATATTCAGGGTTGTCATTATGATTGTAAACAAAGGATTATTTTGGAATAGTAACCGATTCGGCCGGGGTCAAGGGGGCCTAGGCATAGGTCCAGGGCAAGGCTCTGGTAGGGTAGGGGGGGTCACGGGGGCAAAGCCCCCCCCCCCCCTACCGAAAACAAATTCAAGACATATTAGGGACAAAATACTGCTATTCTCAGAGCATTAAAAGTTAAAATGAGGTCTAAAAAGAATAGAAAATTTTAAGATTCACATTTTTAGTATACTGTACAATGTAAATATATATTCCAATTCTATCCATTACCCGATAATCCAGTATTATTACGATTTCTTTTTTTCAAAACCAAATTACGGCCAATATTGACAATGAATGTCGTCCGCCATTTAACGCAAGTGCATATACAAATTGAATTGTGGTATTGGGGGAATTCCCATTTTAACATGCGTGAATCACGTGACGCGATTTGAGAGCATTGAGAATCGTTTATTTTATATTTAGTAATATATGTATCCAGGAAGAAGCAACTTTTTTGGAAAACCCCACTAATCTGCTGGTACAAATAAACATGACCCATTTATAATCCTTTCAAAATCACACACCGTATCAACCGTTATAATTTAAAGTAAGCTATCATTGGTGGGCCAGCGTTGTTTGTACCGGGGTGATTAGTGGGTTTTTCTAAACTCGTGCTTTTCCGGGATAGATCTATTACGACAAATCAACGACTCAATCTAAACTGTTACATGTACCTCCTTTCAGAAAAGTTTGCGAAAGTGAAAGTGAATTTCTGAGAATAAAAACGCGTCTTTCTTTAAATTTTACTGAGTACTTTTCATTCCAGATCGTGATATAACTTGTCAGGTCATTCATGCATGTAGACCTATATGTATGCATAGTTTGGCAATCTCAAAACACGTTATTTACCTACTTATAACATTATGTGTTATGACCATTTGTATTACAAAATGCATTATTTAATTGAAGTATTTTCAAATGCGTATAATTGAATGTGTTTTCGGAAATCATTTTCAGATTTCATTATAACGGAAAATTAAGAAAATTCTAGCAACAGAGACACATTGTCGTGTTTTTCATGTACAGATGAAAATCATGCCAAAATTAGACTTTATGTATAACATCCCGTTATTCTTCCTCGGTTAAAGCGTGGACTTTAATATGTAGATGCTGAATAACAACTTCGTAGCTTAGCTCACCTGAGCACAACGTGCTCATCGTGAGCTTTTGTGATCGCCTTTTGTCCGTCGTGCGTTGTCCGTTGCGCGACGTCAACATTTGCCTTGTTTACTCTCTAGAGGCCACATGAATTGTTCAATCTTCATGAAACTTGCTCAGAAGATTTGTACCACTGATATCTTTGACGAGTTCAAAAATGCTAACATTTGCTTGAAAAACATGACTGCCAAGGGGCGGGGCATTTTTCCTTATATGGCTATA
The DNA here is from genome assembly GCF_020536995.1 of Dreissena polymorpha. Lineage (NCBI taxonomy): Eukaryota > Metazoa > Mollusca > Bivalvia > Myida > Dreissenidae > Dreissena > Dreissena polymorpha. Next base: position 27,865,887 of record NC_068367.1, read on the forward strand.
TATGGCTATAGTAAAATCTTGTTAACACTCTAGAGGCCACATTTATTTCCAATCTTAATGAAACTTGGTCAGAAGATTCATCCCAATAATATCTTGGATGAGTTCAAAAATGATGCTGGTTGGTTGAAAAACATGGCCGCCAGGGGGCGGGGCATTTTTCCTGATATGGCTATAGTAAAACCTTGTTAACACTTTAGAGGCCACATTTATTGTCCAATCTTGATGGTATATAGTCAGAAGATTTGTCTTAATGATATCTTGGATGAATTCGAAAATGGTTGCGTTTGCTTGAATAACATGGCCGCAAAGGGGCGGGGCATTTTTCCTTATATGGATATATAAGGCTATAGTAAAATCTTGTTAACACTCTAGAGGCCACGTTTATAGTCAGATCTTCATGAAACTCGGTCAGAAGATTCAACCCAATAATATCTTGGACGAGTTCAAAAATGATGCCGGTTGGTTGAAAAACATGGCCACAACAGGGGCGGGGCTATTTATCTTATATGGCTATAGTAAAACCTTGTTAACACTCTAGAGGTCACATTTATTTTCCGATCATCATGAAACTTGGTTAGAAGATTTGTCCCAATAATATCTTGGATGAGTTCGAAAATGGTTTTGGTTACTTTAAAAACATGGCCACCAGGGGCGGGGCATTTTTCCTTATATGGCTATATATGGCTATTGTAAAACCTTGTTAACACTCTTGAGGCCACATTTATTGTCCAATCTTCATGAAATTTGGTCAGAAGATTGGTCTCAATGATATCTTGGATGAGTTCGAAAATAATTATGTTTGCTTGAAAAAATGGCTTCCAAGGGGCGGGACATTTTTCCTTATATGGCTATAGTAAAATCTTGTTAACACTCTAGAGGCCACATTTACCGTCCGATCTTCATGAAACTTGGTCAGAAGATTCATCCTAATAATATCTTGGATGAGTTCAAAAATGATGCCGGTTGGTTGAAAAACATGGCTGCCGGGGGCAGGGAATTTTTCCTTATATGGCTATAGTAAAACCTTGTTAACACTCTAGAGGCCACATTATTTTCCGATCTTCTTGAAACTTGTTCAGAAGATTTTTCCCTATAATATCTTGTTATCTCAGGTGAGCGACTTTGGGCCTTTTAGGCTCGCTTGTTTAATATGTGGAAACCTTTTCTCTAACTAAAAAAAGCTAGTTAATTACGTTCTACAGTGCTACATTCGTTGAGATACAGTCAGTAATAATGTGTGAAATGTACAGCTATTTGATACAGTTTCACGTGGGGTCGGTGTGTATTCGGCTGCATGAAAGCTGATTGGTTGACGTGCTTACCAAGAAGAATTTGATTGACAGCTGGAAAAATAAATATTGGCGACTCGCTGAGAAATTCATTGAAAACAGTAGCTCTTAGGCGGAGTTAATGGACTGACTGAATGACTGGGCGTCTCTCTACGATACTACGGTTATTCCTCGTCAATTATTGTCGGTTTGCGCGATCAAAACTTCCGATCACAATTTTAAAGATTCCGGAAAAACAACCGATTTTCTGGCGTTTTTAACCGATGAATTCGATCGACAATCGGTTAATAATGACAACCCTGGATATTGTCTATATACAGCTTCTAACCAACTTTGGTGAAGATCGGATGAAAACTACTTCAATTAGAGAGCGAACAACATGCTAAATGCTTGAAATGCATTAAGTGACCTCGTGACCTAGTGTTTGACACGGCATGACCCATATTTAAACTTGTCATAGATATTGTCTAGATACAACTTCTGACTAAGTTTGGTGAAGATCGGATGAAAACATTTTGAATTAGAGAGCGGACACAGCTGTGGACGCCGCCGCCGCCTGCCCGCCAAGGGTGAAATTATTAGACGTCTGTTTTTTTTTCAAAGCGGGCGTATACAAATTTCAAGCAAAAGCTGCTTCTGCAAGTTTAAGTCAACATATTAAATATATACATAACTGATTTATAAACAAATCGCACACAATAGTTAAGATTACCTGATATGCTTCCTAAGATGCAAAACAGGGCGCAGATCCTCCAAATATCCATTTTAAATTTAATAAATTTGATTCATTAACATTCAGAGACGCCGACACAATGAAAAGCAACGTAGGTTTAGAGTATGCCCACAACACTGTTCGCTTATCTTACACTAAATCCCCAGGCACTACCACATGTCAACATGTACATTTGCTATGCTAGTAACCAACCGACTACAGACACGTCGATCTGTCCATATCGGATTTCCGAAAATAACAACTCCTTATTACAGTGGACGTTTACTTTCGTTTTCAATGACATTGAATAATTGCAATCATAACTACTCGGCCTATCACGGAACAAGCCGATAAATACCTCCTTCACTGTAAACAATATATGAACTAGTAGCCCAGCATTCTTTAAAACCAAATTACAACCGATAGTGACATTGTGCCTTACGGAAACAAATTATTAGCCACCAATGAAACTCTTGCGGACAATTGACTTTCAATTATTTGCGATCAGTTACGTATTATTCTGTGAAATTTACCACCCTCCATACCTCAATTATATTGGTACTGCATACATGTATTTGAAGGATCGTACCTATCTTAGATATGCACAACTTTTTTAATGTTACAGGAACACTTCGTAAATGAAGAGGTGGTTCTTAAATTAGACATGTTTGCCATCTGAGATAACGTCATCGTTGTGCATCAGGTATTATGAAACGTTAGAGACTTTCATTAACCTAGTTCTATTTGTATACGTAAAGGAGCTTAGATAAAATACTTTGATATATGAAAGCGTTGTGCACTTAAACAAATATTCGCCTGCATGTATTTTTAAAATCATAAAACATAACTATATAAAGCCATACGAACTTAATGAGTTTCAACTGACTTAGAATGCTATACATAAAAGGACATTTTCCAGCTTTATCGTAATTTTATCACTTGAGACTTATACAAAAAATAACTGAATTTATTGTTAAAACACTATTAGTTAAGTCATTGAACATAATCGTAAGCACAATATCATAAGAATTAAAATGAAAACTATTATTGCTACGGTTCGTTCAGACTTATAAATTGCCCAACTATGATTATAATACTTAGTATAAGCAAGAAAAGGAAGACAATCAAAGTAGACTGCTGGTTTACATGGCATTGTAAACAGCTCCCTTGCTTTTTTATGTATACCAGTTGTGAATATCGAACATTATTGAAAATATTGTTTTTGTATTACACGTTTTCTTAACTCGTATTGTGAAGTAATAATTTGGAGTCAGTTGTTTCTCTAACATGTTTTCAAAATTGGGTTTTCTGTAAATATGGCATCTCCTCAATATGGCCCAGAAATATTTGGTTAAAATCTCCTAATTCGCTTTAGACAAGTTGTTTTCAAATTGGTGTTTCTAATTTTGATATAGTCACGATACAATACATAGGTTTTAATCAAATCAGATCATTCAACATTAATTGATTCATGATCGATGTAATGGTTGCATCTAAAATATCATTTTAATGTATGAATTAGTCCTCGAATTGTATTTAACTGTAGTTTGGTTAAGTTGTAGACAAGGTGTTCATCTGCACGACTACCAACATACCTCAATCTTACTACTAAAAAGAGATATTTGATTAAAAGCTAATTGATATGAATAAACCCGATTTTCATAACTGGTGAGCAAAGTTACCCCATTTTCCACAACTGCTGTTTTTGCAAAAGTCAGAGTAAAAATAAAATAAAAATTGAAATCCAAATTAAATACGAATGTTAAGGGTTGACTTGTTAATTAGTGATTTGTTTCTACAATTTGTAGTCACACTTAAAGTACGGTGAAATAGATGGGGCATTGGAACTTTTTCTCTCAATGCACGGGCTGACGCATTGCTTTCATGTGCGCACGAATTGCCTTCGCATGCTCACGAATTGCTTTCACGTGCGCACATAACAACTTTGGTTTACCGCCTCACACAAATGGAACCTTCCATTAATGTCGACTCAATCTGATTTTAAGTGGGGTATGTAACTGTTAACTGCTCTGAATGACATGTAACATACACGACAAACAAAAAGTTCTAAAAGAGAGTATCAATCTCAGGTCATTCCCTGATTCTGCAAATGAAAAACATACACTTTTTGTTTCAATGATATTGAGACCAGACAAGGTTTAAATTCCAAAATAGTCACACAACTTTTTTATACTGCCTATTCTTAGTTAATCAATTTATATCAGGGGCCTTTTTTCTGGACGCATGACAGTCCCTTAAAGTCACCTAAGCAAATTTTTTTATACCTCAAAATATACGTATCTTACGAGACTTTGTAAAACATACCTTAAGTTATGCACTAAATTGACCTCATGGATGGAAAATGGATGCACATGAATGCATATTTTATACATATTTGTTTGGTATATTTAATAATTTCTAAACCAGGCATATTGTTTTGTTTTGTAAAAAGCAGTTAAAACATGTATATTTCAATACTTCAATAATGATTTGACCCATATTTTGTGACTGAAAAAATGCTCTGCTTTACCTAAATTTTCAACAATCATTTTATATGTATTACTTTACACGAATTGCATCTTGACTAGATAACTTATTAGAGTTATATGCTTTGGAAATGTACTATTGTGAAATGCAAATTATTTATTTTACTGACATGCCAGAAGTTTACATACTAAATATACCCATTACATGTATTTTAAAGTCTTAACGTAATCGTTTTAATTTAAGGGAGCCTTGCGATTTATAATCAGATCATAAGAATCAAATTAATGCACTAGACCCTGGCACTTTGTTAATTTTATTTATATTACAAAACCATTAAATAAAAATATATTATATGTAGCTTCGAACGATTTATGCTTATTAAAAAAAGGTATTGTGATACAAATGCAGTAAATGCTTCAACAAGGAAGCAAGTTGGCTCAGCAAAGCTGCTGCACCGACCCTGTACATGTAATAAGAATACGTGTACTTATATTCCACAATCTTTTATAACCTTAAGTTCTAACAGCTCAGAGAGCTTGCCAACACTAACAATAGTCTTATGTAAACTACCACACTAATGAACACATTGCTTTCATATGTAACATTGTTTAATAAAAAAACATTAAAGTAAATAAACAACAAGGTATTAAACAACCATTATTCGATACAATCTGGCACATGAACTTTAACAGCAGATGTCTGTTTATTTTGTGAGCGTGTCTTTCAATGTTTAGATGTCTGCAATTTGGGAATATTTTTTGCATATGCACACTTAACCTTTTAATGAGATTTAAGAGTTAGAAAACTTAAAGTTATTACAGTAAAAAATGTTACAAACTATAACATGCATACAAATATAATTGGACGTCGTCGAACGGTTTCCGACCAAACTAGGCCAACATAAGGCACTTTGCAGACACAATCAAATCAAAGATCTCAAAATCTCCATCTCTTAAAAACACCAAATATTCGTTCAACCCAGGAATCATGTGTAAGTGTATCTCAATGAGCATTCTGCGTTCGATACAATCACGATACAACACATAGGTTTTCATTTAATCAGATCATTCAAAATTAATAAATAACTATATCGAGCAATTTATAGCAGCTGATTTAACATTTAAATGTATTAATAACTTCTCGATTTTTGTATAAGAAATGTTAAATCGGTCGGCGAGGCGTTAGACTGCCCGACTTACAACATACCACAATCTTTAAACCTAACAAGGAAATTTGATAAAAAATAATTGATTAAAATAAATATTTTTATTTTATTTTTATTTGCGATACTTCTTATGGCAAACTTGCAGGATGTATATTTATGTTTATATCATAGTTGATACATCATTTGGGAATATAATTGGTATGTTTTAGAATTTGCACATTGAATGGGGTTTTGTGTATTGAAGCTCGATTTATGGTAAGCATTGATGATACAAATTTATGTTCACACAAACATACATTAAGTTTGTGGCTGTGAAATATAATGTTACAGAGTACATTTTATTTTTAAATAAGAAGTGACATATTTATGTAACTATTGATCAACAGAAATCTACAATAAATATTATATACCAAATATAAAACATCAAGAATATCTACATATTTCTGCCACTTCAAATGTAATGAGCATTGAATAAAGGAGGCCAAGAATTTGCTAAGTAATCGAGTGTATTTTTCTTTCATCCAATCGATTCACAAACAAAATAATAACATACTTCTTGACCTGTTTGGAAGAGCCATTCGTAAAGCAGCATGAAGTCTAATAGTCAATTGCTAAACGGACAGATAAATAAATAGTTTAACGCGTGAACGCGTGAACCTTTTTGTGATAATATTTAACATATGATGACCTGATTTTATATTGTTAAAAGTTAACACTACTTTTCTTAAACTAAAGAAACTAAGTGTTTCTTTCAGGGATTGAATCTGATTCTTCAGCATGTGTGACAAACCAGTCAAACCTCGTTGCCTAGTGCCTTCCTTCAATGACATTGGTAGAGCTTTTAGCGATACTTGTCGTGTCAGTATTTTTTTAAATTGGAACTACAAAAGCGTATTTCTCCAAAAGTGGTCCATGTGGTTATTTATTAGCGCCATCCTAGAAGTATGACTGTTTAATATGTTCTGGAAATAAAACCATGAAACATAACGAGCAAAAAATCCCTATACAATTAGATGGTTTTGCAGGGTAGCTAATTTCTGAGATTTTTTCTGACCAGAATTAGATTTTAAATGACACAACATGTAAACAGGTTTCTTTGTAAAACATGCATGCTGTTTGATTGATGAATCTCTTTTACTGTTATGATTCAGCTGGGAAGGGAAATACTTATAATTATAAATCTGCCTGAACAGTTATCGTTTACAAACACCCTATCTAAGAAGATTAACGTTTAATGGTTGAACGCATTCGATTGATGGAAGTATCATTGGCGTCGCTCTGGAGGGCGGCGACTTGTATGTAATGCATTTTTTTTCGCTTATGGGAGGAGAAGTTATTTTACGGATCAATGTATATATTTTTGCTTTAAGAATATCTGTATAGTGGTGATTTTTTGTGTAAATTAGTGTAAATAGGTACTGCATTTGTGCCTATTACAATTATTACAACATTTCTTGCCATTATGCAAAGCTAATTGTTTTAATTGATAACTGATCCACAACTGAGCACAAGAGAAAGATCACAGGGACTGGGCAAATACGCGAAACTTTCTGGTTTTGTATAAAAACAAATGATGTTTTTTATAAAAATCAAACATAATCAAACTAAATTTATTTTGTGGTTTTTCTAATTTGCTTATTTAGTGGAGAATCAATGTAGTACGATATTTGACGACCTATCGCGAAAGTTCGGCGGCTGACAATTGTTTCAGTCAGGTTTATACATATAATAAAGCTTTATTTTATGTTGACATTTTAAAATCCATTTTACTACAATTGGACATTTTTATTAAAATTAATGGATACAAAGTGGTGACAACGTTAATTAAAATTTCTTGCATCACTTAAATATCTTATAAAAAATACACGTGTTTTTATATTAACAAATAAATGCAAACAACACATCCATTATCAATGTATTTTTATGGTTGTCTATCATAGGCCTATCCCTTCCACATATAGAGCGCCAAGCGCGACACGTATTATTGATTGTAACAATGAGTTGCGATAAAGGAAGCAGCCGCTTATCAAGGAGGAGCTGTGTTCCCGCAACCCGTTTCCCTAGAGTCAAGCACTCCTCGGAGTTTTTTTTAAGAACCAAATATAGAGCGCGAAGCGCGACACGTATTACTATCCAGGTGGTATGGGCCCTTTAGCATTTTGCGATCATTACGTCCATTGTTATCTTCCTTAGAATTTGAGAAATTTTGAAATCCTTGTTTGAAGTCCAAAATTTTCATCCGATTGTTCCCAAACTTTTACAGATTTTTTTTATCAATAAGGACCCAACCCAAACTCTATATGAGCAATATCAGACCATAAGTCCACACTAATGTCTCATTGAATTTAAAAATAAAAGTGAAAAACTGCTTGGTTAGGTGATAATGTCAACATTGTTCATCAGATTTTTTCCAAACTTACAGTTTCTTCATATCAATGAGCATTTTTACCTCATTTAAAATGAGAAACATCGAAACAATAAGTCCAGAATTTATTTCTATTAAATTTGACAAAATAATCAATTTCAACTTGTTTAAAAGATTTCACAACTTTCGTCTGAATCTTTCCAATATTGTTAAAGTGTTTTATATCAGTATTTCTCGAACCCTATTGAAAATGATGAATATCGGAGCAATAAATCTATTATGATCTTTTGCTGAATTTCAAAGTATTGTAAAATGCAGCTACTTTATACAATTGACAGTTTTCATTCATTTTGTTTTCCAAACTTTGACAGTGTTTTCATATCAATGAGTACTCAACCCCTATCGTAAATGAGCAACGTAAGAATAAGTTCATAATCATCTCCCCTTGAAGTTGAGAAAAATATAAAATTACGCTAACAAGATGAAGCAGATTTTTTAAAACCTACACAGTTCTGTTTCATTAATGAAAACTGCACACGGATACCAGTAAAAAAAGGAAACCAATGCAAATAAAATGAACTATGAAATATTTGGGAGTTACAACACAAAATCATAGATAATGGTTATTTTGTGGTTATAACACAACATCATATATAATGGTTATTTGGGGGTTATAACACAAATTCATAGATAATGGATAAACCAGTATCTTTTTTTATTTTGTTTAAAATAATCGGCCAATATATTTATATTTACAGTAGAAAAAATCGTTCCATGTAACTTCATTAAGTGCCGTTTACACTGAAATTCCGACTCCCTTTGATGCTTTGCAATTATCTTGTAATACACTGCTATATATCCTTAAGTGTTCGATGATGCTTTAGTGTTTTATTATAATATAATGTGTGCTTAAGGCATTGTTAAAATGGGCATACACGGTACTCAAGCTCACTTTTTTACCAATATCTGTGTTTATTTTCCGAGACAATGTTGACTTCACGATTGGCAAATTGACCTCAATATCTATGGACGTTTTTCCTTTCTTCCCTAGTAATCATCATATTAGTTTACATGGTTGCAGGTAAAAATGTTCTCTAGAAATTACGCGTACACGAAGATTTAATAGAATGACCGTCCTGTCAACCGACAGCTGGAGGCAATTTTCACCCGCTTTTTTCAAATGGGGCATACATGTTGGCCTTAACACAACTTGTAAGTTGTTGATGGCACGCAAAATGTATGATAACTATTATCCCTTCCATCCCGATCTTCCCGAGAAGCTAAGACTCAATAGTTTTCAAATTAAATAGTGTTTACAAATCGCTCAATTAATTGCTGACTACAATCGTACAAACAAAGCAGGCGTCCGTCTTATTAATCAACGTAAGGCATATTAAAGTGCGGGCAGATTTTATAGGAAGAATAATCGCTTAACACCTAATTCAATCTTATGTTAATTTAAGTTATTATCTTTGTCTCCTTTCAAGCTTTCTCGAATCATTTTAATGAACATCTTGATCGAAAATCTGTATGTAGCTCAAGTGTCATGTTCTATAAACGAAAATGAGTTTTTGTTCAGGTGAGCATATTGTGCTTATTCGGAACTTTTAGGATAAGGTAATGTCTGTCGTCTGTCCGTTCGTTCTTCCGTTCGTATGTCCTTTTACTTTTAATTCTTATAATTCACTATTGGCATATTTTGGCGAAACTTGACAGAAATAATCTCTTTCAAAGGTTGCAAAATCGTTCTGGTCCGTTGCTTATGTAGGTCACTGGAATTTACAAACATTTGTTCAACATGAACACTTAAACATGTCTTCTCTGAAGTCAAAAGGGTTGTGGGCTATATATTTGGTGTATCATCGTCAAGTGGTACTCTTCTTATTTTGTTTTAATTATTCTTCTGAGTCAAAACTGGTCACGTCTTAAAACTAAGATGATGCCGGTACATTTATATAACAAACAATTAAAATAACGTTTTTTTTTATCAAACTGCAAAGTTAGGGTTTGAATATTTGGTATGCAACATTATTTGATTGCCCTTTACACAGTTTGTTCAAAATGCTCATAATGTCAAACTTTAACACGTCCTGAAGGCTTTTTGTATTCCTTATTTATAAATATCGAACGAAATTACTAATTTTCTCTGAAAGTGCAAGGCCAATACTTTTTGGTATTTGTCTTCTTCTCTGAAACCACCAGGGTCACGTGTTTGATGTTTGTTTTTTACATACTATGGTTGACCTCTTACAAATCCCCTGGACACAAACGCGCTCAACGGGTAAATTGTTCTCTGTATACGTATATACTATAATTTTATACTATATGAAGAAACCATTAAACATATTCTTCTCTCAAACTGTCTCAGAAGTTTGTTACTTTGACATGTTATAGATTATAATTGCCGTCTGCTTATTTTGTTTTAATAATGATCATATAGTTAAATCTTCCCAAGAACAAGGGGTCATGTGATTGATAGTTGGTGTGTAACATGTCGCCGTAGTGTAATGGATATTTTGTCCACCTAGTAACCTGGAGGTCACGGGTTCGCTCCCCGCTATGGGAGCGTTCTTTTCATCTACACCAAGTACTAGTTCACCCAGGAAACGGACTCGAGAGCGGTTCAAATAAGTAGTAAGTACTTTCAATGCAATCGACTACATTACAGGGATTACATGACTAATATCGACTTAAATAATAAATTACCTTAAAAAAGTAATTAATTTCTATTTTTTATGGTGAGAGCCGAGAGCCAATTGACCCGCTTATTTCTTTTTGCATACCTTACATGTCAGCATAATGAATAAATTTAAAAAAAATATAGAAACAACATTCCACAACACAGTTGTTGAAATATTCAAAGAAACAATTTGCATGTCATAAGCAAATAACACTATGTATATATACACATATACGTTTCTGTAATTATACGTGTTCTAATGCACTTCGACATATTGCCAGTATTCTTCAAACCACTTATTACCACAGCAATAATACACGTATACGTAAGGTAATGCACTTTGCACACCACGATGCCATATTTTATTTTTGGTTTTTGTTGCGTTATCAGAATATAGTTTGTACGTTGAATATGGCGATATTGACACGTGTTAAACACATTCTAAAATTGACTTTCTGCAATTCATGTTCATGCAAATTATCTTGAACTTTTTTAACCATGCTTAAAATACAAACATTACAAAAATCCCTGATATCGTCAGCGGCGGTTTATGATGGATTTGATGTGATAACTCTGATCTCACATTTAACGTAAAACTACAAACGTCATTAATATGCATTTTTTTTTAACTTTAAAGAATCTTAACGGTGATACACAATGAAGTGTATCGTAACAAGATGAACAACATGATTTTGTTGCTATGTACAACAGAGTGATGACGGTAAAGATAAAGAGTAATTTATGATTAAAGTTACTATGGGAGAAATTATGAAAATAATGATAGAACATGTGATAAAGGTGAAGCTGTTGATGACTAAGAAGACGGACAAGAGTGATGACACAACTCTTGCACGCATTTTTAAAACATGTATTGTCAATGAGTATATCCCTTGCTTTATAAGTTACAAGGGTATTAACTATATCGCTTATTGTTTGTAAACTCTCATTATATAAACTATAATTTCAATATTCACATTAGTTTTGCATACTTTATTACGTAATCAAATGTTTAATGTCAAGATGAATCCAAATGTCATAAACTTTGCTATTTTTGCCCGATTGCTAAAGCTGAATGACGCAGTATAATGACGTCGTTTTCTTGATTTTTAATACGTCATTTGATTTGTTTTGCATTTTTGTTCACAGCGTACACTAAAACTCTTATGCATTAATAGTATAAATGTTTATTTGCTGACAATATAGCATTGCCAATGCCTTATATCGTTTCTGTGTATATTCATTTAGTCATAAAGTTGTATGCTTAAGTTTAAAAAAAAGTACGATCTGTTCTGTCGTATATCAAGAAAGAAACACGACCAAACAGGAGTACCGTTAACTACACATGTTCAAGCTTATTGGTTTGAATTATTTTTGTTCAAGAAAGAAAACAACAATTATTTATTGGTATAGCTGATACCATATTTATATTCCACTCCCCACCGACTATAAATTGAAATATATAAATATGAGATTGAGTCCGAAAACAATCCGGTTGTGTCACGATAGGTTGAATCACTGTTTGCATCATTATCATCTGACTGGGGTCAACTTTTCATTTAAAAGCTAGGTTCGCCATTCATATTGAGGTTAAACAAATAGCCCACTAAGTGGGATTGTATTGGCGTTCGCAAAGTTGCCAGTATAAACTGTACACTTTTCGTTTGCAGAAAAAAACGTCCGTGAAATTACCGTCTTATCGGTTAAGTCAACCTTGGACAAGGACATCCATGAGAATGTAACAAGACCATTTTACATGGTCAACCGAGAAAGTCCTTAATGCTATTTAGACTATAAGTCAAGACCAAATGCTGTACGGACTAAAATGTAAACGGTTTCATGAAATTATGGATTATTATCAAATCTTATATGAGATTACAGCATTAAATCTACAACTACACTGTAAAAGCTCTCCAAGCAAAATTGAAATGGCCTTTAAGCCGATCTGTATCTGCTGTTAACAATAAAAACTTAACACAGAGCGGGATATAATGAAGAAACGTTGGGCGAATATAGGTTTAAAATAAATTTCGTGGCTATTAATGGGGTACACTCAAAATGCATTTTAAAGCATTAAACTACACATATTTTTATATTTTTAATGAGTTTTTATTGTTATAGTTAACATGCTTACAACATTATGTGACAAACAGAGATTGACTAATAAGAATAGAATATAAAAAGTATCGACTATTAATGATACCATACAACAAAAAAGTGAAATTATAACTATAACAGTTTACACGCTTACTACGTTTTGTGAGGAACATAGATTGAATAATAATAATAATACCAAAAGTAATACATAAATAAATAACAATAATAATGATAATAATAGAGTATTAAAAAGTATCGATTATTTGTGATAACATTAAACAAAAAAAGTATTATAGTAGTCGCCTACAACAGAAATATACCTCAGACAGCAAAAATAGTTTATCAAGTACATATAATACAAAACAGTCGAATTCGGTAAATACACGAGATCGTGAAGCATACTCGACTAAAGAGAAAGGAAGCATTCCTTAAATATTGAACGGATCTACATAGTAAAAGTGCGTAACCATTCGATATGAACAATGTCCTAAAGCGATGCAATGAAATGGATATTTTTCTCAGCCTTTGTGCTAAGGGTCAAGCTGTGTTAAGGGTTAAGCCCCAAGATTATGCATCTGCTAATTTATTATAGAATAACATGTGTAAAGGCACATATATTATACGTTGTGTGTTGATATATAATTGAGAGTGCGCGTTTTTGTATTTTTCCGACAATACGATTGGCCGTTTTACATCGCCTTTGTAGTTTTCACCTGTTTAAAGAAAGCGAGTAAATTGACATTTCATCATTAACGAATGACGCATGAAAAAACTTTAAGATAACAAAAAAGAACAAGCTATTCGAATGATCACGAGACAAATACAACTTAATGGAAACAGTTAAGTCGTTAGGAGCTCCCTTACAGTTATAAAAGACAGTTTTTTTATCACATGCCATACCATGTTTCCCATGTTATATAACCATTACGAATACTTTTATCTTACACATGTCTACTATACTTTTTAAGCGTTTTCATTGGCTTATTTCCGTTCGATTGAACAATCGCATTTTTTTTATATATCTGAAATTACGTTGCTACGTCAAATGACGTCACGAAATGTAAACAACATTCGGGATTTATCATTATGTCTGCGTAAATATTAATGTTATTTGCTCATTTTAAAGCATGTGATAAAAAAGATCTGACACTCGTTGTCATTTCATACCATATTTTATTAAACTCGTCCAGGAAATTTGTAAGTAAGCTCGCCAAAGGATCGCTTACTTACAAAATTCCTGACTCGTTTAATAAAATATTATATGATATGACAACTCGTGCCAGATCCTATATATCTGTGATATTCCTTAAGTTTTCAAAAAAAAAAACAAACACAGAAAGAAAAGATGTGGGTTGACGAACCTTTATAACAGTTAACGGAAATTAAATTGAATTTCAACACAACAACACAAAATTAAGATTTGAACAACACACATGCCCTGTATTTAGATATAATCAAACAAACAATGGACGCAGCGGCAAGACAACAGTTTCTAAACCACTTCGGGAATTTCATATGCCTAGAAAATACAAGCTTAAAACATGTTTAAAGTTTAAGAGGAATTTTAAAGTTGAATATTAATAAATAAATATACTTTCAATGAACAATGGTTATAACCTATGCTAAACATATCTAATCTTTGTTTCTCTCTACTGACATCTGGCAGTAGCTATGTTGCTTAATAGAAATTGTAACAATGCAGCATACAACATAAAACAACGTAGTAATTGTAAAGATGATCACGACATTCACTTTCTTTTTACAGCAAATGAATAAACTTAAATGATGATTATTATTTAAGTGACGATGATGAGACAGCATATCAAAAGGCATGATTTATACTCATTCATTTGCTCAATGAAGATTTATTGATTTTGCACTGTATTCCTTTAAAGGAAGATGCTCCATCTGTTATTGATTTGTAAGTGGTACAATTCAGCTCTGTGGTGTATATTACTTTTTTCTACACATTGTAATATAATGAATACGTTTCTTAAAGTAATCCTTAATGCGGTTTGAGATTATTTAGGCAATATAAATAATATATTCTACTCAACTATAGATTCTAGATATTTGGGATTCGTGTTAAAATACGAATTGCTACAATGTATGAAATGTCGTATAACAATTAATTTAGTTTTGTCGAGGTTGCATATGCCTAGTCAAAAGGTCAATTTAACAATAGTACCAAGCGAAAAATTTCCCCATGTCAAGACGGTGTTAAGCGTGTAAAAACCGTGCTCGAAGCACACTGTTCTTTGTCAGCCTTAATGTTCAAAGGTCAGATTCGAATAATATACAAGAATATGATTTCATATTTTATCAAACAATTAATAAAGCCACAAGCTTTAAATGTTCATCGTCTGCATTCGGTTTGTCGCGTTTAAGAAACATGTCTTGGTTTGTATTACGTTGTTACGATTAACGTTTAAAGATTATTGTTGGTATGGTGTTGTCCAGTTGTGCAGGAGCACATACATCAGTATCATCACACACATGATTTTCTAGGTTTGGCACAGAATGCTGTGGTTTCGGAGCAGTGCCTGCACCAGAAAATTGGCGATCAAGGGTTTTCATATGCACTGCTTTCACGCCCAGATAACGCTGCGTATGGATGCTCGCTCGGTGCGGAGCCGTCTTGTTGAGGCTGTGTGTAGTAATGTTCACTCTTATCCAGAACCATATCATACTCCGCTGTGGCTGCGAGATGGAGAACAGTTTGTGATGAACCTTGGGTCGAGGTTTGGTTAGAGAACTCCTTGCCGACAAGCTTTGGCGACGTTTCCTACAAATCGGGTTGTGAATACATGCATTTAACAAATTAATAATAACTCTGTTACGTACACTTAACGTAAATTTATGACATTAACCATACATTTCACTTTATATTTACAACTGTTATGTTTTTTGACGAGCAACTTTACCTTCGAATAATTACGACTACTAGAACAACTGAGACGATTGCGATGGCTGCTATAACTGGAACTGTGACCTTGACCCACAATAAGTTGTCTCCCATTGACGTGTCGCGTGCAGGGTCGGGAGGCAACGAAATGGCAGCTATTGAGTTTATATACTGACAGATTTTCAGACATAAGAATTGAACACATATTAGCAGTTAAGTATAATACAATTACTTATTATAAAATGCTGAACAAATCAACAAGTAAGATATGCATTGCATTTTTTTTTCGTTCTGAACAAAACGGATATTGATATGCTTTGCTTCGCTCATATGCTGAGCTTGATCAAAATTAAACTTTTTTCACTAAAAATAACGAATGTTGACTCGGTATGTATAGTAATCATGTATATGTTTTTATTTGACAATATGTATTGTTGTAGGGCTAAGCTAACAAGGCTGCTTAAATCACCAACGATTTAAATTAAGTTTTTTTATACATTAATAAACAATGACTTTGACAGTATGCAGTTTTATTTAATTTGATCAATTTGTGATGACGTTATCAAGTACAATCAAACCAGTAGCAGCGACAATGACTTTGACGTTGACGCCATCCATCCAATACGACATTTATGTACTTAGTTTTATTACAACAGCCCACTTCGTTGTTGAAATATTTAGACATTGTTATATCTATATTCAATAACAATTACCTAATTCCAAATTATTATTTTTTATTTTAAGCTATAGGGACCTTAACCTTATGCATTTTATCTGCAATCCTACAAAGCGCTCGATTTAGATACGAATGTGTTAAGTTAAATCGCAATAGGTCAATTAATTATAGCGTTATTACGCAGATTTGTTTTCAATATTTGTTAAACATCACCTTGATCATGACCCTGACACCCAATGGATATCCAAAACTAAGTTTGAATAAGAGGTATTAATTGTTCCATTAATAAATAAATCAATTGTTTTAGAGCGAAATTTTCGAGTCTTATTTTTACAAGCATATACCCAATATTTACTGATATTTCTAATGACAGCCTTCAATTGGATGGTAGCCTCCTTGGTTGCATAGTAAGTTCCCGGAATATTTGCCTCACATGTGAAAAACTGATCGATATCCAACGCAGCAATGGTTATATTCTGACGAACTGTGCCAGAATATGACGGGCGACCACTGACAATTGCCTTATATCCTGTATCGGAGGCAACAATACTGTTTCCGTCAATCTTAATCTCAATTTTGGGTGCAGGGTTGCTGCCTGTTGCTTGGCACTGTGCCTGTAAAAAATATAGAGAGTAAATTTTCTTGTGAAATGTTATTTCAATAATTCATAACACATTTTTATGTTTGCAAATGCAGCTCCAAAAGCAAATTTAAGCACAGGTAAAACATAATATTTCAACGAACCGTAGTAAACCAGCTGTCAATCGCCAATCAATGATTGCGTTGACCAATAATTTTTTTATATTTAAGCAATAACTTGGAGGACTAAAAGTTTTTTCTAAATGATATGCTTTTGATTTAAAATGTCAAATACGCGTAGTAAATAAAAAAAGGACAAATTAGTTTGTTGTTTAAAAGAGAACTATACTTTACAATCAAATGATAACATTTGATAATCGTGTACTTAAGCGCGTTTAAGTACATAAACTTTGTCGATGTCATTTAATCACGTTTTCCAACTCATTTAATCATTTTTGCAATGCCAGTTTAATCGACCTGCGATGTAATTTAACCACAATTGCAAATATAAACCTGTGATAAAATTGATTATTATTTAATATAACGTATAATTTATCCTATTTATGAAAAAAGGATATAGAAATTTGAAACAAACTATATTCTGTTTGTCTAGATGATGTGCTCACGGCATAAAATTAAAAATCAGAAGGCGATTAAAAGTTACTGTCAGATAGTATCATGAAACGTTCACTATCAGGTAGAATGGTAAAACATCACTTTGAAGCAGTATGGTAAAACATCACTGTCAGATAGTGTGGCGAAACATCACTAGCAGGTAGTATGGTAAGCCGTTATGTAGTATGGTTTATAATCAATCAATGTATCATTTGAACAAATTTTCTCAAATATTGGAAATTTATGTTACCTTTTTCTTTAATATGACCTGGATATTGACACCATGCTACCCAGTGTAAAACTATGCAAAATAGCATTTGAAGAAATGTTCTGATTATAACAATATATATAAATAAATATATATATATTTTTTAGTACGGTAGTATCTAAAATATAATATATATATAATTTTACACTATGTTTGAATTCAGCCATAAAAGAAACAAATGACGCCCCCGCCTGGCGGCCATGTTTCCATGTTTCTACAAAGACCGGAAACTTTTACGAATATTGTCGAGATAATATTAGAGGAAATATTCTTAGCAAGTTAAATTGAGGTAAATATAAGGGAATATTTTCCATATAAGGGAAACTGTCCTGCATCCTGGCAACAATTTCATTCTATGCAGTGGAAGTATGTTCAGCGAATATGTCACAGGCACACATGCTTAAAGCTCGTTTGATAAAGATATTCCAAGACATGTGCCATTAAGAGTGTTCATAAGATTTATATATATCCAAATAAAGCAAAATGCACAGCCCGTGGCGGCGATTTTCGCAACGGACCGGACTAATTGTCTAGCCTGGTCGACATATCATTTGGAAAATATTCTAAACAAATTTCATGATGATTGGACAAAAACTGTGACTTGTATTCAAATGTTTTTTTGTTGGAGTTAACCTAAACTAGTGACACAAGTTTTGACCACACGTGACCAAAGTTAATGCATATGTGAAGTATCAAGCCAATCAATCAAGTCGTTGACGAGTTATTGATCGGAAACGATTTTACACTTATTGTGATAGTGACATTGACCTTTGACTGAGTGACCCCGATTTCAATAGGGGCCATCTACTGTCAAAGGCCAATGCACATTTGAAGTATCAAGCCAATTGGTTTATTATTTGACGAGTTATTGATCGGAAACGATTTTCACACTTAGCATGATAGTGACCTTGACCTTTGACCTAGTGACCCCAACTTAAATAGGTGTCATTTACTGTCCAAGGCCAATGCACATGTGAAGTATCAAGCCAATCGGTCAATTCATTGACGAGTTATTGATCGGAAACGATTTTCACACTTAGTGTGATAGTGACCTTGACCTTTGACCTAGTGACCCTAATTTCAATAGGGATCATTTACTTTCCAAGACTTATGCACATGTGAAGTGCCAAGCCAATCGGTCAATTCGTTGACGAGTTATGCATAAGAATCGAACTGGTCTACCGACATTTAGACTGCTCTACCGACTAACAGACCGACCGACATCCAGCAAACAATATAAACCTTCTTCTTCGAAGTGGGGCATACGTATATACTGTTTGTCTAGATTATTGTGCCCACGTCATAAAATTTAAACAAAGTAGGCAAAAAAAGTTACTTTTAGATAGTATCATTAAACATTCACTATCATGTAGAATTGTAAAATATCACTGTCATGTATTATGGTAAAACATCACTATCATGTAGTATGGTAAACATTACTATCAAGCAGTATGGTAATACATCACTGTCACAGGCTTTTTCCGCTCCATTTTGGGAATACGCCACACTGGAATTTTGGGAATTTCGCGTCGTGAAAACCCCCATTTTGGGAAAAAAAATATTCGCAAAATTGGCTCAATTGGGAAAAATTATCGCATGTAAATAGTGTTTCTTATATTTCAAAGAAGCCATTAACTGGTAAATAACGACTATTTTGATTACTTATTATTAAAATTTTACAAAGTATTATAAACATGTGAGATAAGTGCAGGTTTTTTAATCTGAATTTGGGGAAAAGGCCTGGCCTTTTTTGAGGTGAAACAAATCGTGCGAAGCGCCGAATTTTGAGGAAAATAAGGAAAGTCTTAAATAATCATTAACATATTTTACAGTTTTTAAAACAAATTCAAGGCAACAGATAATTTAATTATGCAACACTTTCTATTTTCTACACCGGATCAGGTTAACTTATATATTTTAAGGTAAAAAAAAATGTTTTTGTTTTTGTTTTTTTTGGAATTGGGATTTTTTTTTTTCAATTGGGAAAAAAACAACCAGATTTGCATTGGGAATGGGGCCGAATTTCGGACCCGTGGCATAGGGCGGAAAAGCCTGTGTCAGGTAGTATGGCATAACCTCACGAGCAGGTAGTATGGTAAACCATCATTTTCAGGTAGTATGATTTATAATTAATCAATTTATTACTTACATATTCTTTTCGATGATTTGATATACATGTTACCTAAAGTGTAAACGATATCTTTCTTTAATATGACCTAAATATTGACCACATGCGACCCAGTGTAAAAGTATGCATACTATCATTTGGAGAAATGTTCTGAGCAAGTTTCGCGAAGATTTGACAATACAAGTGACGTCTAAAGTTTACACTACGTTTGAATTCAGCCATATAACAAACAAATGGCGCTCCCCCCATTGCGGTCATGTTTACACAAAGACCGGAACCTGTTTCGAACATTGCCAAGATAATATGAGAAGAAATATTCTTAGCAAGTCCAATTGAGATAAATATACGGGAATATTTCCTACATAAGGGAAACTGCCCTGCAACCTTACGACAATTTCATTCAACGCACTGGAAATATTTTTAGCCAAGATGTCATAGGCGCACATGTCTAAAGCAAGTTTGATAAAGATATTCCAAGACATGTGGCATTAAAAGTGTTCATAAGATTTTTTATATATCCACATAAGGGAAACTACACAGCCCGTGTCGGCAATTGTTGCAACGGACCGGACTAATGGTCCAGCTTAGTCTTAATATTATTTGGAAACTGTTCTAAGTAACTTTGATGATGATCGGACAAAAAAAAATTGACATGTATTCAAAGGCTTTTTCTTTAAGTTAACCTAAACTAGTGATATATTTTTTTACCACACGTGACCCAGATGCAAACTCGGCCGAGATATCATTAGCACAAATGTTTTGATCAAGATTTATAAAGATTGAGCGATTAACGTGGCCTCTAGAGTGTTCAAATGGTAAATTTAAACAACACACACCGGAAAAAGGGTGATCCAAAAAGCTCAGTATGAGCACGTTGTACTTAGGTGAGCAAAATAATAGAGAGAAAAGAGAACAAACTATTAATGCACAAATGATCACTTATACTTGCATGAGTTAATTAATATGAATTCAAGATTCTGAATTCATTTTATTGTAAGTCATCGTTTAAATATGTAGAAGTTTCACCGTGTATTTGCCTGGTTTGATCTCTCTGGCAACCACAGATGCATTAGAGACTTCAACTTTCGCACCCCTGGAGTCATACAAAGACAAAATCACCGAGTCAACGGGATCTGCAAACAGAAGTGGAACCACAAGAGCTTACAAATGTGACAGATCATTAAATGCTTTGGTTAGCTTACTTTAAACTGACTCAAACAAAAAGTAACAAAAATCTCAGAAAAAAACGAAGGTACTCTCTAAATATGTTTTCCAAGTATTTTTATGTATGGAAATATCAATAATGAAAACTTTTCTGTTGAATTAATGACTGTTCAAACATCGCTTATTTTAATTCGTTTTTTAACACAAATTCCTTGCATGATATTCAACTCATTTCTACAACACACAAAGATAATAGATCTTGAATGTATTTTCTGTTCATGAGATGAGAGTTTGTTTTCATGATATCAGAACCTTATTTCAATGAATTATTAATTTAAGGCCCTGTAGTAAAGGAGTCTACTATATACTTTTATCAGTTTATTTTCGTAGCATAATTTTAACCTTGTTCAGAAATATATATTATTAAAAAATATAAAATACTTACACACATATTTGTTACGCAACACTTTAGATCTGATATGTCAAATGTTAATGTTTAATAGATCAATCAAGTCTTACTTCACTTGAAGAATCTATTAGATTCAACTTATGGACAGCAATGACTTTGAGGGTAATTATGTCTCAACGACTGCAAAATCGTACATGTGATATGTATTTTTATAAATCAGATCTGATAAAACTATACTTTAAGATTCTACTTGTATCCAAGATTCAACTCACGGACAACAGTTACTTTGACAGTCTTCATGTCCGCGACAGTCTTAGTTGAACCTTTCATCAGGGTACATGTATATTCTCCATCATCGCTGTACTTCACACCTACAAGATTGGAAGAGCACTTAAAACATAAGCATTTTCAGCAATCGGAAATTAGTTTACGTTTGAAACAAAGCCTGTCCAATTGAATAAGCACAAGTATTTTAATATCGTGTCTTTTTGTAAGATAAGATATATATATGTAAAGTTATAATTGAGAAAATGCACAGTTTTGTACACAATTGTTTATTAGGAAGCTATTTTAATAGATAATTTGTTCAAATTAATAAATTGAAACAAATTATTAGACATGATAAATTCGAATATAGTTGCATGTTTAGTATGAAACTGATAAGTTGATTTCAATAATTATGTAAAAGCATTGTATAGAATTATGTTTAATAAGTGTAAACAATATCAGTGTTTAACTATAATGGTTTGGTAATCATGGAGGTATATTAAGAAAATAATTTATTATGTAGAACTAACAGACAGTAGCAAAATACAGCCATATGTTAGCCACTCTATTAAACTGCTTGTAAGTCGGTATGTATAGCGTTGTCTTAATTACTTTTTGTACATTTATTTATCATGCAAAAAACTAACGTTTTATTTGTTTTCAGAAACTTATATTAACCCATGTATGCCTAGTGGATTCTCCCATCCTTCTAATTTGGATCAATTTATTTCCAAAATTAGGGATGTCTTGTATA
The DNA here is from genome assembly GCF_020536995.1 of Dreissena polymorpha. Taxonomy (NCBI): domain Eukaryota; kingdom Metazoa; phylum Mollusca; class Bivalvia; order Myida; family Dreissenidae; genus Dreissena; species Dreissena polymorpha. Next base: position 27,888,444 of record NC_068367.1, read on the forward strand.
TTTATTTCTATATTTAGAATATTTCTTACAAAAAATCCTTTAAGCAAACAGCGCAGACCCTGATTAGACGCCGCATCATGCGACGTCTCATCTGGGTCTACGCTGTTTGCCAAGGCTTTTTTTCTAGACGCTAGGCATAATTGGGTTAATCAAAATTTAAAAAAATGCATTTATTGAAGCATCTGAGTTAATACTTTGAGCAAAATAATAATGAAATTATGAAACATATTTTATTGTAAAGGGCGCATTGAATTAAATTAAAGTCACCAGCGGAAGGTTTTTGTAGACTAGTTGGTGAGTCAACACACGATGCAACCTAATATGCCATGCTTAATTTCTCATAAACACATGCAATGCACTTAAATATGATTTAGCCCACAAATTAGCATAGCAGGGGAACAGTTAATTATTCATATATTCATTAATTAAAAATAATATATATATATTTTTTTTTTAGGAATTTCGATGGATAAATGAAAGCACATGTCTTTTTTTTGCAAGTTTAAGCAGTTTTTTTTTGTTTATTTTATGTAAAAGTTCACGGTGAGTTTTTTCGGTAAAATTTGTACTTTTTATAATCCTATGGTCAGATTATATATATTTCTCATTCAAATTGACTAAGGTCCATATATTAAAATACTGCATAATACCTGAAATAACAACACAACGAAGTTCTCAAACCAGGAGATATGGTTATGATGGATATCATGTTAAAACTTTGATCTCACATTCAACTTGAAACTAAAACTATTAGTGACTTAATAACCTTTTTCAGAACTTCACAATACACATACTCAAAGAAGAGTGTTTATTTTGACTAGAACTAAAAACGCATTATAGTCATTACTGAAATTAACGATGCAGTACAAGTGATGATATATTATATTAAATAATAATGCTGACGCTCTGGATTAATTTATTGATCAATGTGATGAACAATATAACTTGTTTTATTTCGCTCGCACCTGCACTTTTTATCCCGCATCCGAATGTTTCAAACGAAAAGGTATATTTTCCAGCTTTATTACGGTAAAGTCTAAGTTTTTACATCAAAGATTGTTTAGTGTTTGGATTTTATCAATCACAAACAACAGACGATAACAAAACCGTTTTCCAGATTGTATTTAGAGGAAACTATTTGCAATATATATAAACTAGGAATACTTTTGCACATATGTTGGATACAAACATGTATAGGCACCATACATATTGTGCGATTTCCTCTTACTTTATATAGACATGATTTATGCCAAGACAGCGTACGTGACTATTTTTACGCTTTTATAATATAATAAACAAGTGTCTGCAAGTCGCCAGATATAATGAAAACAAAGACACATTTAAAGTTGTATATCTGTAGTACGTACCAAAATATATGCAAACTTGAAGCTGAAAAGCATGTTCACTTATTTTGAGCAACAGTGGATTTGACCTTTAACCAACTGCCCCATATGCAACTTCATGATTGAAAATCTGTAGAAGTTACGGATATATGTACTGCTGCTAAAAAGCTAGTCATAATTATAGATCTAAGTCAGTAAATGTTAATAAAGACCCAGAACACTCATGTCACATATTATTTCAACGTCGGTAGAAATGATAAAGAATGGATCCAGAAAACGCTCATCACAATGTTCTGACCAGTTCAAAAATCGGCATAATTATTCATAAGGTCAACGGTATGGAAATTAGTCAGTGACCGCATACAATGACCCCGAAGTTTGTGAAGTGTTAATTGAACACATGTACAAGAAACTGTTATATTAAGATGTTGCACGTTTATCTTTACCCATTTTTGATAACAAAAAGGGGACATGGTTTTCTAAATATCAATTCAGAGTAACGGATCTTTGTCAGTTATATTTTACAATGACTCGAAACCCATGTGTGAAGTTTCGGTTGAGATTGTGCACGTTTACTTTTAGCAGATAACTATACAGATGCAATAGCCGATATTGAGTTCAGGAGAATAACTTTGACGATTCGTTGACTAGTAAAGCTAAACATGAAATAAGAAATAGTATATTGTTATTACGCACACTAGCCTTGAGGTAAAATTCCTTCAAACAACTGATCAGTTTGTTGTGGCCTTATTTAACGTAGGCAAAAAGTATGTCGACAGCGGGTGACAGTTTAAACACATTCATTTCGCATTGCTTTACGGTAACACATCTAAAATATTCCATATAAAGGAACGTGTATATGCCATTCCTTAACATGCGGAGATACAAGATAGAGATACAAAACCAAACTAGTTCCTTTTTGAAATAAGAAAAATAAAACCAATGCTTTCCCTAGACCAGCATTTACTCAGACTGTTCTTTTACAACTAGTTATTTATATTAAAATGCATCATGAATGATAACAAAGAATTGTATATTTTTTAGTGTTTAAAATGGGGATCATCTTGTAATTTACAGTAGAGATTTTGCCTGTACATGTGAAAGCTTACGGCCTTACAAATATAAATGAAGGCATTCTGCACTTGCAAGTAATCTTTAATTAATACATGTATTTCCGACGGTCATTTCAATAACACAGTTTATGCATAAATAATGTATATTTATAAGAAACCTTAAACACTCTTAGAGTACAAATGTTGAGAGGGAAGCAAATGTTTTATTGCGAATAGTTTATTAACAAAACTCTTTAGGCCACAGTGTTCAGCAGAATTTAAGCAACATATAAGATACTAGTTCATGCTTAAAGAGCGGACCATACATGGAAAAAGGTGTTATTATGGAAGTGACACATACCATGAATGCTAAGAATAAACTGATAGTTATCGTCTTTTGTGGCATCATGTTTGAACTCAAATCGACCAGACTTGAAATTCAAATCAGCGTACTGGGTGTTATTTCCTTGAGCTTCGTAAAATGAATATGTGATCGGATGAAATGTGCCGTTGTTGTCTTTGAAATCCCAGATCACACTATGGATTAAAGAAGAGTACATAATAACATGATAATAAACACAGGTTTGCAAGTCTGAATTAATTGTGATACAGATTACAATATACCAATTTGAACTTAAGTTGACTATACTTAAAATTTTAATATGCATGCTGTTCGTTTTGACCGACAGCTTCGTAAAATGAATGTGTGATTGAAGAACTGTACCATTGTTGTTTTGAATTGCAAGTTTACAATGCGGAAAAAAAGTGATAGGGTCTTGTGATGATAATTTGAATAAAAAAATATAAATAACAAGAAAAGCATAATTTTAAAAAGTTAGAGTCATTAGTTTCAATGTAAGTGACCTGTTGTCATTAAAGGTTTATTTTCAAAATTTCGTCGCCATGATTAAATTATTGGAACAAATATAACACGTCTTTAAAATTTAAAGGAATGATCTAATGTTTTGAGTTTTTTAATAAAAAATTCAATAAGAAACTTTACATAGACAAAGACATTTGAAAATCATCAATAATTAATTGATGAAGACACGTTATAAGACCTTTTGATGATCATTATTCGCATCATGATTTCGAGTAACCCCATGTTTTTTCTTAGATCGCAAATGCTAAAACACGATATTTATATCGCGATCTCGCATCATATTTTCGCACCCTTGCATCGTGATTTCACAACCTTGCATCTTGATATGGCGCTGTCACATTATGCTTCCGCTCCATCGCAATCCAAAATTTGACAATGCAGAACAATGAATGGCCATAACTGAACCCCGTAGTCTTAGCATTGTGATCGCGCGTTTTCGCATTACGAGTTCGCATTTTCGCATCTCTATCCTGAGAATCCGCTCCTTCATATCGTGTTCTCACGTTCCCGCCCTTGAAATCCAGGGGTCCTCTACGTACGAACGGAACAGCTTTATTTGTCATGAATATCACGTGCATAGCATCGTTTAATATAGAAACAAATGTGCACATTTGAATGCTCTATGTGAAAAAGTGCACGATAACGCTTGCGGGCTAGTTTGTGTCTACGGATAGACACATGGACGGACATAAAGACGGACGACGTCAATGGCGATGCGCAACTGGTGTTAAATTTCTCACATTATTATTTATGCGATTTACAAACAAACTTACTGCTTCACAGATAATTTTGCTGTACAAAAGTATTTATTATATTTTACATCTTATGCGTAATCATTATGGGGTAAATTTGCCTTTTACCATGTTAATTGCATTAAGACTGTACCAGACAAATATCGTACTTGTTGCGGATGTAGTAACTAAGATATTTTTCGCTACCAACGCATTTGAGGCTGATATCAACGCGCTGACCTGGGTCTAAAAGGGGCTCGGGGGTCGGTTTGACCGTGATGTTAGGACTAACCATTACACACGCACCATTTACAGGCACCACTGAAACAAAAGAAAGAATACACACCCAATCATTAATATTGACGGTTTTATTCCAATATCTTAAAATTGATAGCTAATCTTAGCATATTTCTTCTACTAGATCGAAGTACGTTTATGGAATTCTGTACCGGTCGCTGTATATATAATACACGCATTATCATTGGGCTAACTTGCGTTTTCTTAACGGATCTAATCCTATGACAACGGAATTCGGGGCTTAATTTCAATCTTGTTCTTGTCGCAATATACTAATGGAAAAAAGCTTAATTGTAATAAGCATTAGTTACATATTCTTGGTTTCAACTAATTTTGATACCTGGAATTTTCGTTGTTATGAGACAGGTCTCTTTATTGATTGATAAACTTCCATAACCTTGTTCGATTACGCTTATTCAAAAATATCAGCATGATATATATTTAATCCAAGTCCCTGTTTTTTAAGTTGATATTAAAGAAAATCCTTAGAAGCAACCAAATCATTCTTTATATGCGATAACTATTATCAATCGAGTAAATAAATCGAGCAAACAGTTGGTGCTTTTCACAAAGCTGCTAAAACACATAAATGTTACACTTTTGAAGTAAATACAAATGCAAAAAGGGATTCGTAATTCAAACATGCTAAGCGACTTACAACAAAAAAGTACAGTGTACCTGACAACATCGTCAAGCAACAACATGTCCACACAACCTCAACACTATTCATGTTAATCCTCGTTTATTATAGTTTCACTTCAAGCTTTACGTTTCATTACCAACGCAAGCTAATTCCGTCAGAGAAGTCAAACATCAGGGTTTATAATTTCTAGCAAGCGAATCCATGACGTGATGATTCAAGAAAACTGAATTTTCTTTCTTAAAATTCTAAACGACACCCATCTATGTAAAGAAACATGATTCACATAAAAGCCAGTTATTTTATTATGATTCCTATCCTTAAATGATATTGAAGATTACAACGCAAGTATAATAAGCCACTTAAATTCATTAAATTCACTTGATTGACTGAGGGCCCTCTTCATGACTGTTTGCAATAGATATGAGAAATACAATGGTTTAACACATCTTCCTATACTTTTCGCTCCAGAAGCTTTCATTAACAGCTTATAAGCGAGAATAGGCGATTTTTTTTAGGTATGTTTGAATCTACATATTTTAATAAGCGCATCAAAAGTATATTTTTCCAATTGGAAAAGAATTGTTAAGCATAACGGTTTTGCAGTTTTCCCGAAAGTCTGCTTTAGAACAAGATGGATGATTACGTCTTCACCAACAGATTTGTCAGTTAAATAAAAAAAAAATAGGCCCAGTATTTAAGTTTTAGTTATAGACACATTATGTAAACAATAAAAGTGAAAGTTAGTAGGGACATGAATAACTTCTGAAGATGTTCTAAAGTTGAAATGGAAACACAATAATTGTCAATGCACGTTGCTTTATTTTCAGCGGACATTACATTTCCATGAACGTCGGTCGATTTTTAAGGGCGGTATCACATCATAGTGTGAATGCAAGTATATGAGATGTTAAAATATCTTCCGGTAACGTTCGGAATGTGTACATTGTTAAGTAGTTAGTGTAGGTTCAATATTGGAGTAAAAGTGTTCCTTTGCATGTGTTATCATTATGTTGGCACTGTAATGAGCACATAAGAATTTAGCCCATTTGTTTGCAGATAGTTGTTAAATTTCGGTAGCTTTAAGTGTATCCTTTGTCATTGAATAGAACAGTAGCATCTTGTTCACTCATCATAGTTATATAATTCCAAATTACGATGTCAACTAAATGTATTCAATCGCTGAACATCTACTCATTGTATTAACAAACATCGCTGTGCATCGGTATACTGATGACTGTTGGGACTTACATATGCACATGAAGTATTTGTTAAATTGTCTAACTGTCCAATGCAATTCCAATATCAGAGAGAATAAAGGGGTACTTAAAGTTTAAGCTAATGTTCAGTTGAAACGTCGCTAACCATCATTAGAGCAGCTCTGCATGTGATTATGTAGTGCACAACTGCACATGTAGATTCAAACTGACTTATACAGCTCTGTCAGGTATACCTTCCCTTCGATGAATGACAATTAGTCAGTGCCATGCTGCACTTGTAACTTTGGTGCATAAGGAACTGGTCAATGTTTTCAAATGATATCCAACATCTGCGACAAGTGAGCTGATTATCTGCTGTTTCCATATTGTCTCAACTTCTTAAAAAAATAAAATAAATTTATGTTTTAAACAATGGAACAAATGCATTTTAAATAATGGTGCTAAAAAGTGCAGAAGTAATGTAAACATTTCTATTACACACATTTCAATGGCGAGCTTAAAAGCAAACAAAACTTCTATCACATACATGTAGATTTTGCCTTGTTAAAACTTTTTTCGATTTTGTTTTGAAAACAATTGGTTACACGTGCTGAAATATTTGCTGCAAATGTTGTGTAAATACCAATACAGTTTTTACTTCAAAGCTCTATTTTGTACTTAATTAGTCTGTCAAAAGATTGGTGTAATTATTTACATCAGTAATTATTGATTTTAAAAGATTGATGGGAAAGATATTAGCTACATCTATTATACCAGTTTAATAAAATATTACCTTTGCTTACTGTTAAAGGGGTCTTTTCACGTTTTGGTAAATTGACCAAATTAAAAAAAAGCTGTTTCAGATTCGCAAACTTTCGTTTAAGTTATAATATTTTTGAGGAAATAGTAATACTGAACATTTACCAAGCTCTAAAATATCCATTATATGCATCTTTTGACAATCTGAAAACCTGAAAAAATAAAGCGTTGCAACGCGAAACAATTGAATAATTTGGAAAGTTCTGACACTGTCATTATATTTTTGGAAACTATGAGGATTGCCTCTATAAGTAAACAAGAGATGTGTTCGTCAGAAACACAATGCCCCCTATTGCGCTGCTTTGAAATATTTTTTTTTAACCTTTCACCTTGAAGGATGATCTTGACCTTGAACTTCCACCACTCAAAATGTGCAGCTTTATGAGAACGCCGCTTTGAATTTTTTTTTTACCTTTGACCTTGAAGGATGACCTTGACCTTGAGCTCCCACCACTCAAAATGTGCAGCTTCATGAGATAAACATGCATGCCAAATATCAAGTTTCTATCTTCAATAATGCAAAAGTTATGACCAACGTTATTTTTTTCGGACGGGTGGACAGACTGACATACACACATACTGACTGACAGACAGTTGAACTGCTATATGCCACCCTACCGGGGGCATAAAAAATACATCCGCTTAAAACATGAGCACGGATGGTCAAGTGGTATATATAAGCGGGAGACCTTTTCCTCCAGGACTCCAGGGGTCAGTGGTTCGAGCCCTGTTGAGGGTTACTTTTTTTTCCATTTTATAATTGTATTCTTGTTTTTTTATTGAAGATTTTAAGTTCCAATGTTTAAATTAATCAATACAAAGCATTTAATGACAAGCTTAAAAACATGCAAAAATCTGTGAAAAGGCCCCTTTAAACCAAAAATTATGTTTTAAAATGCAGCCAATATCTTTTTGTGGCACGTTTTTTTCACATCGGACTTCACAAATCACTTGTAGCCATAACGGATCACGTGATCAAAACCACTCATTGGGCATCTCAAACGCTATTTGAACTGTCAAAACATGAAACTTGTACCTGTAAAATGTGATTAAAACATTGTATAAAGCTTAAATGCTAATAAACAGTGATTATGCTGTGTTTGATATAGTACTGTACATGTACAGTACAGCCAACGCGGAACAAACATATTTTCGCGATCCGCGGCAGCAAGGCGCAACGAGTCGATGTCGAGTCGGCCGTTGGAGCCGCGTCAGTGGGCCGAGGCAAGCTGCGGTCCGCGACATGACGCCGAGTCGATGCGCATTTTCAAATCAAAATCTTTTTTAAATGATTAGTTAGTCAAAGAAATTTATTAGAACAATTATATAATATTTAAAATCATAATTAATTTCATGTGTGCGGATTCGAAATAGATAAACGAGTTAATAAAAAAGCATGCTGTTGTTTTGTTTTTAGTGATTGCATTCCCGTTTCTAAAGAAATTGATGTCATCTGGATACAAATAATTATTTTAAAAGAATGCAAATAAAACAAATCGAATTTATAAAAACAAAATACGATTATCACGGGCATGTTTTAACAAAATCCCAATAATCATTTACAAATGTCATTTTTAGAATCGGCTTTAGTACTTTAAGTTACTTTGTGTGCGTTTATTGCGCCGTATGATTATTGTCTTTATATTAAACGATCAACAAACACATTTGTTTTGGGTTTAATTTTTACGACAACATGTATTAGCATATAAGCATATTTAATGTGTCTGTCCAAGTTAGTTTGTTTTTCGCCCGTAGTGTATGTATTCACACATAAACAATGTCACGTGTCATGTTTTGGCACATAAGAGTGGTCAAGGCTCCAGCAGATGGTGGATTTATATATAAGTGCTTGTTGTTTTTGCTGAGACAATTAGCAGTTTGAAGCCACATCAATAACCTACACTTAAATATCAGCTTATTATAACTATTGTTTGACTATGCGTATATAAAGTAGTTTCATTTTGTTTATATTATACAGTTGATATCTCTAATCATTACCCGATATTCCAGTTTTAAAGCAAATTCCAATAAATATTTACGATAAAAGTGCTCAAGACACACACACATTCGCAATTATTCTTAAGTATAAAATACATTTTGGAATTTGTTACTATTTAAAGATGTGATGAAATAACGTCCAATCAGGGTGATTTTTTTTCCTTTGAACACGCATAAATCGCCTGACGTGATGTACACGTTTTAATACAACACACAATACACCCAAACTTTCCATGCGACGTTCTACATGTCTGCATAATTATCGCGCGCTTTTTATGGAGACAAAGGATATTTTAGCACTGTATATTTGACGCTAGAATTTGTTAATGTCGCATAAGCATTAAAATTCGAAAGCGTGTTTCGGATTACAAATTGAATAATGCTCATTTCAGAATCGAACGAAACATTTACAGTTGTGCGTAATTTATTCAACGATAATTGGTTTAATCGCATTACGTGCCATATCGCTTATTAAAACGTGAAAATAATAAATATGAAAGTAGCGTAAATCTAGGTTTCTATGCTATACAAATTTACATGTAGGTGTATATCTTTTCACTCAATACGCCGCGTACGTATGCGACAGATTTACTCCGCGAAAGAACGCGAGGTTAAAACAGACTCAGCGTCGTTGCGCGGATCGATGCCGAGTGCCTCGGCGATACGCCGCGTGAACACTCGACACGGCCGCCGCGTACTAAATTTTTAGCCGTGGCGTAGCCGCAGATTATGTTTGTTACGCGTTGGCTGTACTGTACATACAAGCTGTTGCAAGCCGTGGAAACAGACATAGCAAAGTATTCACAAGACTGAAAAACCCACTATCCATTTCAACCTAGCCCATTTTATCCACACATGGTAGTTTCATCCCATTAATAACATTTGCTATGTTATGTGTTTTTGAAAGTTACTCGCAGGCTGTTTTGGTTTTATGCTGTTTGCACATAGCCATTTTCACGTTGCTTTTAAGCGGGCAAGAGATAAGCAATCCTAGTAGTATTACAAAATATAAAGACAACAACAGAACTCTCCAAATTATTCAATTGTTTTGCATTGCAAAGCTTTATAATTTTCAGATTTTAAAGTTGTCAAAAGATGCAAATAATGGATATTTTAGAGCATGGTAAATGTTCAGTATTACTGTTTCCTCACAAATATCATAACCTATATCTATATATACTGCTTAGCGCTCTTTAGAGCATTATAGGCAGAGGGACATTATTGAGTCCGTTTCCTGGGAAGAACTAGTACCTGGTGTCTATGGAGGAGATAATGAGAACGCTCCACGAGTAGGGAGCGAACCCACGAACTCCCGTTCGCTAGGCGGACACCTCATCCACTACACCACCGCGATAACTACAATGAAAATTTGCGAATCTGATTTCTTTTATTTTGTCAATTTACCACAATGTGAAAAGGCCACTTTAACAAACCATATATATATGTTGAGTGATCCAATGTTGTTTTTGACACTTTATCAGCGATGTTTTTGCAAATTATTGATTTAATAGTGCATTTGTAAACACCTAGTTGCAATAATTCAACTATCAGCTTTATAACCCAATGGGTTGCTGATAGTTGCAATGCGCTCTCTCTTGGCCATAGGTGCAAAATGTTATCAATAATGCAAGGGTTAAGGAACACTGAAACTGCAAGAACTTATACAAGTTTACCTATCTAAACCACAAACTCATCCAAATGGTACCATTTAAGAAAGAAATAATTGATTTTATTGACTTAGGTTTTGTTTTGAACGCTGTATCCGCCATATTGGAAAATTGACCGAATATTGGTTAGGTCGCAGTACACCAACATTTTGCATGTCGGGTTATGTGCTCCAGCCTATAAAGTCGATAACGATGTGGTATTCGATACAGATTTCACTGTTTCAAATTTAAACATAAACATGTCAGCGAGAAAAGTGTGTTGAAACATCATCGTGTTTTTATAGGGTGCATGCAAAGGATGACATCCGTAGGTTGCCATTCAGGTAAATGTAACATGTTTATGAAGTTTATTCATTATTTTCCTCAATTTGTCTTGAACGACGTCTGTTTAGTGAAGCGCACGGATTCTCTGCGCTGAACTGCACCCATGTTTATGAAGGGGTGCATATGGACTGCCAGAGCCGCCATAGCAAAAATTATCAAAGGCTCTGGAAGTCCGTTTATATGGATTAGTAAACACCCTGGTGTTTTTATGATAGGGGTCGCTAATTGTTTACAATAGATGCATCGTAGCAAATTAAAAGCAGACTGCTTTTGTATTTCATAGCCCAAAATTAGTCAAAAGATACTATTACGCCGTATTCTGTGTATTATACCACCTGTCAAATCACCAATTTTAATTTAAAATAAATTGATCTTTTGACAAATTATTGATTTTAGTCTGCATTTTTAAACACCCTGGTGTTTTTATGATAGGGATAGGTAATTGCTTGCAAAAGATGCATCGTAGTGAATAAAAAGCAGACTGCTTTTGTATTTCATGGCCCAAATCAAAATTTAGTCCGAAGAGCCGCTTATTCGAATGTTCGGTACATTATTACACAGTTTAAACCGTTATGGATCAGATAAGTTAACTTCGTGTGTGCTAGAAAATATCTTATGCGTCTAATAAGTTATGATTTAATGGCATTACAATCACCAGCAATTACCACTACAGCGGAAAACACTGACCCTTGCGACTTCGATCGATCACTTTAGTCTGGAAACGGAAGTTGTTATACACAGGTCTGGTAGGGTAAATGATCGAATGCACTTCAGTTTGGTTATTTAAGGTTACAGTATACTAACTATCTCAAAACAAGAACATCAAACAGTGTCAAACTACATGGGAAAACGAAGAACATATCGACGATTTTCGTGCACACTATCGAGTAACAAGACATTTATTCGATATATTGCTTGAAATGACATTGCTGTCTAGTTAAGCTTGGAACTTCATGTACATTTCCTGAATAATTTTACTTCAAGTACAACTAATTTTCCTGCGCCTGCTATCAAATGAACATGTTTTACTGAGTGTTTACTTAGTGTTTCTTAAAAAAATATTATAATGTAAGAAACTTAATTAATCATTTAATATATATATATATATATATATATATATATATATATATATATATATATATATATATATATATATATATATATATATTTGAGGCTCGCTCTGTAAAAAGGGGTTTCAATGCATGTACATAGTGTTTTCCCAGATAAGGCTGTGTAGTGTGCACAGACTTATCAGGTGCGATACTTTCTGCCTTAACTAACTTTTCGCTCATAGAAAAATACGATAGAAAGTGTCTCCCTGATTAGTGTGGACTGATCAGGCAATCTGGTAAAACAATTTACGCAGATACATTAAGCCCTATTTTCCCAGAGAAGGCTCAACTTATTAGAGTATAGCCGTCTAAATGCTCTTTAACTTTTGATTCATGGTACAGTTACATGTAATAATTTATGATTTGTCCATTTCAAATGATGCATATTTTATGGTACTGGATTGAACGAAACTTTTATTTTAATAATGTCTTCACTCAACATTCTTGCAGTTATGTTTTGCTTTGTTATATAATTATATAATTATAAATAAAATTTTACAACTAGATTCTCTTTTCTTCATGTGATTTATTTATATATTTTAAACCAGAACAACAACAAAATCCATTACATAATGAACGCAAAACATTATACTCTATAATCACGGAACAAAACTATGATAAAATTCAGAATCAAGGTTCCAAATTAAAAAAAAAAATCCATATCAAATTATTTCCAAGTTCCATCAATTATTTATCTATGAATAAACAACACTAGTATCATCTTTTTGTAAGACTATTACAATAAATGGTTGTTAATAGACTGATAAACATTGGAAAAGGTTACACAATCTACAGATTATAGAGCATTGTGCTTTGATTTCATTGTTCATGAAATAAGAACCAATATCATAATTATGATATGCAGCTCGCACTCAACATTGACTTAGGCAGATAATACCTTCCTTGTTTATAAGCAGTTCACTTATTACAATTTAATTAATTGTATAAAATTAGTATGTATTAGCACAAGTATTACGTTATGACGACAGTACCATAAGGGAACACATTTGGTCACGCCTCCACACTCAGTGACTGACTCAAATAAATTCAAGCATTATTTCAAATAATAAGGTCATCTACTGACAGTACAAAACCAATAGCCAGGGTTCAATATATTCTATAAAACCATACTGCCAATTTCAAAAATACATACCAATGCATATTCAGCTAACATTAATTTCAGCTATGACACGTTTTAATTTCATAATGATGTTATGTAAGTTTAAACAACATACACTATGTACCAATTTCTATGAGTTAATCTAAAAATTGTTTCCGGCTTGCTTGCCCTTGATCCTTGACCTCTTGGATACTTGCAGCTCCACAGTTGCGGAAGGTGGATGATATAGGTGATTGTTAAGGCCATTGACTTTGGAAAAGCTGGATCAACAAGGAACTTCGATCGGAGGGAATTTTACTTGTTGATCTCCATGTACTCATTTCAAATCCTGGACATGCAAGCATGGGACGCCTGTGTATCCGTTCTTTTCATTGATCAGACCCACTGTCCAATTCATTGCTGCCTTGGAATAACTCTGAAATAACATATCAGCATATTTTAAAGTTTTAAATGTACATTAAAACTAATAAAAATAAAAACTATGTATCAAGTTATGTTGCTGCCAAGCAGTTTACTTAACCTACCAGTACTATTCTGGTATTCTTGATTTACCGGTATTAATTTACTAAGTGATCATACTTAAGTCAGTAACTGACAATAACGGTACTACTATAGCTTGACGTTGACATAAGTTCACGACCAATCACTTTTAGTTATGTGAATATTCCAGGAAAGAAAACGCTATCAATGATCCTCTGACTTTCATAAAAAAAATATATAAATTATATAACCAAGGAAGCACATCGAATCTTCTTTAAATACATACATTTATTTTGTGATCAACTAAAATCTTATAAGACAGAGTAGTATGCATACTCTTAGTCAGATGTATTCTCTCTAGTTCCCGACAGGTGATTAGGTGTGTAATTACTCCCTTGCGACAAACAAGACAGACTAGAATCTGGTAGGACTGATGACCGTGAAAAGGTGTAGAGGTTTTCTAACATGCTGAACTGTCAAACTTGCAACTGTTGGAATGGCACGCCTTGAGCTAAAAAAGGAAGGTTGTCTTAATTGACCGACAGAATATCAAATCAAACATATATATTACATTAAAGAAACAACAACATTGGTTTCAAATTGAGGTTACCGTAATATACTATACTGAACAATAATATTTCATACCCTAATAATTTAGTTTCCTGACTACGAAGTTTTGATAGCTATAGCCAGCCTCGAGTCTGCAAACTCTGTCAAAACATAAGTGAACAGTCAATAATTCTTTTGAGTGTACATTTGAGTTTATTTCATAACCTTATTTCTAACGCTTCGTGCTCTGAAACAAGATAGGCGCAGAACATAAACAGATTAATCCACTTAAATGGGAATTTTGTCACCAAATATTTATTTATATTACATATGTTACATGTCTATAGCATAAAAGCATCGATAAAGACATATGGACAGCTTAATTTTCGCTGGGTGCACGACATATGAACAAATAAAAAAACAACAGCGTTTACACATTTTACCATTTGCCACCACCATGATCCAGAGGAATGGCCGTTTTTGTCTGGTTCCTCCAATGAGACCAGATTAGTCGAACCAAAGTGAATTCGATCTCAGTTTAGTCAGACCATGGAAACTATGGTTTGCGATTGAAGTCGCCCGTAACTATAGCAGCAACTTACAATAAAAAGAAGTGAAACTCCAGCTGCTGGAGCAGTATTGAATTTTCATTAAAAACAATTAGTTGGTCCTTTATTTAAGGCAAGTGACCGATTGCCCAAACAGTACATTACAGCACAATACAGCACAATACAAACCAACATAAACACAAAATATGAATAAAGCTGGGGTCACCGCATTGGAACGGTCAATGCAAAGCATTGGGGGTTTAAACAGTCGAACGAAACTATTGACTTTGATCAGTTTACTAACGATTCGGCATGAGCGAACCACAAAAAATCACTATACAATAGCACTGCACATCAACAGTGATAAAAAAGGTGCAAAACCTTACACCCTAAGCCCCTCAGACTTAAATATATACACATACAGCTGTGCATGTGGTGAGAATATTAGTAGAGTTAAAGACAGGATAAAAGCAAAATCATGTGAACTAAGGATGGAACACTATTGTAGACAGCGCAATTTTAATCCAGGGATCGTATCAGCGCTGACTACATAAGATGGAAGTGTGTTCCATTGTACAACTGTTATTGGAAAGAAAGAAAATTTGTGGTAATTAGCTGTACTTGGTGGTATTTGGTTTGCCATGTGATGGTGATGGCGTGTTTGTCTATTGTATGGAGTGAGATAGTGTAGGAGATTGACGTCAACATGATTATATACTATTTTATAAAACAAAATTAGTCTAGATTGCAAGGTATTCCAATTAAAATCCCAAATTATATTTGTGACTGTGCCCGGGGTCTCGATGTAATTATTCGTTACAAATTTGGCGGCTTGCCCCCGAATATTTTAATTTGATCAATATCCTTCTGATGGTAAGGGTCCCACACACTAGAGCAATATTCCAAGGATGGTCTTACAATGCTGTTATAAGCCGCTGCCTTAGTTTCCATTTAAGAAGAATGAATATTTCGTTTTAAGAATCCTAAGCTCTGACTTGCTTTACTACTAATTTTATTTACGTGGGGTGGTGACCAGTTTAAAGTCAACGCCAAGATAAGTTGCTTGGTTTACAACAGACAAAGGTTGATTGTGAAGAGTGTAGGCTGTTTTTACTGGTTTACGGTTTCTCGTAACATGCATGATATGACATTTTTCTATATTAAAAGACATCTTCCATTTCTGCTACAACAATTATAGACTATCTAGATCTCTCTGAAACTGAATAGTGTCACCCGAAGTTTTTATAGATCTGTAGATGACACAGTCATCCGCAAATAGACGGACGTTTGACTTCACAGACAAAGGTAGATCATTAATATAGAGCAAAAACATAAGAGGCCCAAGAACTGATCCCTGGGGTACAAAAGAAATTACAGGGGCCATGTTGGAAGTTGCCCCATCTACAACAACCTGCTGACTACGTTTTCCGAGGAAAGCTTTAATCCATCGAAAACCATGTTGAATGTCCACCAGGATATTGAAGTTGTCAAGATGGTCTAAGATGTTACTAATAACGATATGCTCCAGCAATTTACAGGCAATACATGTTAATGAGACTGGTCCATAATTACTAGCTTGGTACTTTTTACCTTTGTTACAAAATAGGAGTTACAAAAGCCATGGACCAGTCAGAAAGGACAGAACCAGAAATAAGTGATTTGTTTAAAAGAATTGTAAAAACAGGTGCATTTCTTTTGCACTTTCCCGTAGGATTCTGGGTTTGATTTGATCTGGCCCTGCGGCCTTGTAAGGATTCATTTTAAGTAGGAATTTCTTAACACCATTTACCATAATATTAATTGATGGCATGTTTTTATACGGGCTATTACCAAGATCTGGATATGAGCTGCTTGTGTCATTAGTTAACACGAAAGAAAATTGTTTATTTAAGACTTAAGATTTTTCTTTGGGGTTAGATTTAAGACCCCATCATGCCTCAAGGTTGCTACACGACATGAGTCATTTTTTAAGCTTTTTATGAATCCCCCAAAACGTTTAGTTGTCCCATTTTTATGTTTTTTTATCACATATTATGTTGTTCATGTAGTGTCAATAAGAGTTACGACTTTTTTTTGTATTAGTGTTTTTATTTTTAATTTGATGTTCTTAATTTTTGGAAGTAAAGTGTAAATTTTAGTCTTTTTCATTTTGCTATAAGTCCGGTCACGTTTTTTCATTAGCATTTTAATGTCAGAATTCAGCCATGGTAGATGCTGCTTACCAGAAACAGTTTTAGTTGGTATGTATTTTTCAAAAAGTGTGTAAAGACAAACTTTTGAAGTGTCCCAAAGCTTCTTGACATTCATATCATTAAACGTGTTTACATGTATAATATTTATTAAACCAATTTTAATTTCGGACCAGTTAGCCTTGTCAAACAGAAATATTTTCCGTTTCTCTTTCCGATTTATTCTAGCAGAAGATAAAATATCAACGAAAGGGATGCAGTGATCACTAACACCTGGAATGACCTTAACTGTTTCGGCTAAAGAATGATAAGACAAGAAAAACAGATCAAGACATTTCTTAGTGGTATCCGATAGTTGTGTTGGTTCATCAACTATTTAGTTTAATGAATGAGTATCTGCACAGTTTAAAATTGTGTTACTTTCTTCTGGGTGCAAAGCATTAGAGTCTACAGTTTTATTTTTAGCTCATCTATTTTTTGAAAAAAAATTATGAGCTATTGTCATCACCTTGGCGTCGGCGTCGGCGTTGGCGTTGGCGTTGGCGTTGGCGTTGGCGTCGGCGTCCGGTTAAGTTTTGCGTTTAGGTCCACTTTTCTCAGAAAGTATCAATGCTATTGCATTCAAACTTGGTACACTTACTTACTATCATGAGGGGACTGGGCAGGCAAAGTTAGATAACTCTGGCGTGCATTTTGACAGAATTATGTGCCCTTTTTATACTTAAAAAATTGAAAATTTTGGTTAAGTTTTGCGTTTAGTTCCACTTTTCTCAGTAAGTATCAATGCTATTGCATTCAAACTTGGTACACTTACTTACTATCATGAGGGGACTGGGCAGGCAAATTTAGATAACTCTGGCATGCATTTTGACAGAATTATGTGCCCTTTTTATACTTAGAAAATTGACAATTTTGGTTAAGTTTTGTGTTTAGGTCCATTTTATTCCTTAAGCATTAAAGCTATTGCTTTCATACTTGCAACACTTACTAACTATCATAAGGGGACTGTGCAGGCAAAGTAATGTAACTCTGACTGGCATTTTGACAGAATTATGTGCCCTTTTTATACTTAGAAAATTGAAAATTTGATTAAGTTTTGTGTTTAGGTCCACTTTATTCCTACAGTATCAAAGCTATTGCTTTCATACTTGCAAGATTTATGAACTATCATAAGGGGACCGTGCAGGCAAAGTTATGTAACTCTGACTGGCATTTGAACGGAATTATGGGCCCTTTATACTTAGAAAATTGAAAATTTGGTTAAGATTTATGTTTTGGTCCACTTTACCCCTAAAGTATCATAGATATTGCTTTCATACTTGGAACACTCACAAACTATCATAAGGGTACAGTAAAAGGACAAGTTGCATAACTCTGGTTGTCATTGTTACGGAATTATGGCCCTTTTTTGACTTAGTAACTTTTAATATATGGTTAAATTTTGTGTTTCGATCCACTTTACTTCTTAAGTATCAAGGCTATTGCTTTCAAACTTCAAATACTTACATGCTATCATGAGGTTACTGTACCTGGCAACTTTAATTTTACTTTGACCTTTGAATGACCTTGACTCTCAAGGTCAAATTATTAAATTTTGCTAAAATTGCCATAACTTCTTTATTTATGATTAGATTTGATTGATACTTTGATGAAACTACTCTTACCTGACATACCACAATAGACTCCACCCAAACCATCCCCCGTGCCCTCCCCTCCCCCCCTCCCCCCTCCCCCCCTCCCCCCCCCTATTTTTTTTTTTTTTTTTTTTTTTTTTTTTTAAGATCATCTCACAAATGACCACCACACCCTCACACTATACCCCCCCCCCCACCCCACCCCCCCCCCCCCCCTAATTTTTTTTTTTTTTTTTTTTTTTTTTTTTTTTTTTAAGATCATCTCACAAATTACCACCACACCCTCACACTATACCCCCCCCCATTTTTTTTTAAAATGGTTATGTTTGAAATACCGTCCAACCATCGCACCCAAACCCCCCCCCCCATCGCCCCCCCCAACCCCCCCCCCCCCGGATTTGTTTTTTTTTTTTTTTTTTTTTTCGCTTTTTTGGAAGATAATGTAATAAATGTCCACAACCCCACACTATACACCCCTCTTCACTCCACTCCTCCCTCCTTTGTGATTGAAAATGAGAGTCCCTTCACCTTTAAAAAGAAAATAGATGAGCGGTCTGCACCCGCAAGGCGGTGCTCTTGTTCCAATTGATTTCCCCAAGTTTGAAATCACCCAAATGATTGTTGTACTATTTAATTTGTGAGTGAGACCTGATGATACGATCCAGCTCGTCTATACATGTAAAATCCCTGTCAGATCGGTATGCACTGCAGACCAGTAGGTCTTTTTTACCATTTTGCTTTATATTTACCCAAGTAATTTCAGATGAAGATTTAAATTTCACAGGAGCATGACTTCTAAACTTTTTTGAAACCAGTACAAAAACCCCGCCTCCTATCCTGCCTTTTCGATTATTTCTGTAAACATCGTAATCAGATGGAAACACATCTGATTTTTTTAATTAAGGCTTGAGCCATGATTCGTTACCCAGAACGACATCAGGTTTTACAGTAGCTAGCATAGATTGGAAAGCTAAATTTTTCTTCTTTACATACTAACAGTTTACAGTCACAATTTTTAGTGTTGTACATACTGTGATTTGCGAGTTGGTAATTTGTCGTGTCTCATAGATTGAGAGTTTGTAGTTATGCATGGTTGTTTACTGACTGGTGTGCTACAGTGTAAGGGTGCTTGCTGCCCAGAGCCTGGTGAGTACATACATGTAAGGACGGATGAGTTCTCTGTACTGACATGTGGTAATGAATGATCTGATTGCATAGACTTTGTGTGATAAAATAGAGTAGAGTTATAATGAAATACACTACAGTTTGTACATTGCCACGGTTCATTTTATTGATCACAATGATACTGATATGTAAGTGAACTCATGCCCTGACGTTCTGCATGAAACTATGTATCGAAGTCTTCACAAAAGACTCCTCTATCTGGTTGTCATTTAACTGCTAAGTTGCAAGTGCCACATAAGTCTGAACTTACTTGACCTGGATTTGATTCTGTATTATTTTCTAATAGGATTAGTAATACAAATACATAGAATTAAGTGAGACGGTTCCTGCCAAAATGTTGCCTCTTTATTTCTAGTGAGCAGAATTTCTACGTATAGCCTTTCCTATGGGGATTGTCTAGCCGTACTGCTGTTATAACAAATAAATATATTGATTATTTATTGATCTACGTGCAGATTTCATGAGAAAACGTGCTAATACATGTACTTAAAATTATGTATAACCACGCAGGCTGATAAGATGATAATTGTTTTTCGCTTCATGAACGTACCGCAAGATAATCCGTGGATTTGGTTTAGCTACGTAGATAGTGACATTCCAAAATTTCTAGCCTTTAGACTAGCTCGTGTTGTAGTCGTCACGGAATTTGCAGTCTGGTTTATGTTTCGTCGTGGTTGGAAATCCGATTCGTGCATAGTATATTAAGGGCTTAAAACGGGAGATATGAAATTGTAAATTTATTTCGTCAAACAACAATTACAGAAATCAATTAAAATCACAGTTATGGAGTATATAAATACGCATTGTCCATGCGAATATCAAATGTATAAATTAAATATGTATATATTAAATAATCTTAAGTCAATGAAAATTGCGACATCACAATTAGAAAAGTTTATATGTTATATATCGTACAACTATTGCAGGTCATTTTTTACGATGTCCCTAAAGTTGTTAAGAAACTGATAATAATCACACTCGCATTCCTCCGGAAACGCGGACTTAACCTTTTTAGCCAAGGTGAGAAGAGGAAGTACTATCTACTGCGCTAACCACGAACGAATCAAGTTAACACAAAATCGTGCGCAAAGCCACAGGCCGTATTAGGATACGACTTTTTTGTCGGCAATATCTCGATGCTCTGTTTACCGAAAAATCTTAAGAGGCATTATTTTAAACTTTATTAAGTAAAATTCATTTGTTTAGCTGAAATAAATTTCAAACATTACTTCAGATGGAGTGCATTTATATATGTGTTAAATGCGATAGTTGCTGAAGTAAGCAACTATAAATAGCGACACCAGCCACTGGAAAGGACGCATTTGTAAAAGGACACATATTAAAATGTAAGGAGTTTTGATCTAATTGTCTTAGAAGCTTCAATATACAGGCGTCGATGGTTTCTTTTGTGTTCTTATCGTGTCCATTTATTGTGTTTGTGAGCTTCCAAAAAGGGCACTGTGACATATGGTGCTCACATACAAAACTATTTTGAGAAGGTGGATATCAGATTTAAAAACGAACTAAATGAAAAATATCTTCTTATTTTCTGGGCAGATTTAATAATTTTCAAACTCGATTGATATATCATAACAAACTTTCTGATCAAGTTTCATGAAGATTTTATTTGACTTGATTTGAAATGTGAATTCTAGTGTTATTAAGCTTTTCCTTTAATATGACTTAGTGCTCTTTTTTACCTTACAAGTTCATATAAAAGTTTAATCCTGCGTTTGCTAAATGTGAATCGTTAAGGTAGCCGGACATAGGCCGTCCGTCAATTAGTTGGGGACGTTAATGATCTCCCGAGATCTTGATACCCGGTCTATAGCGCATACGTTTATTTTGAGTCCCGAACTAAAGCTCACTCACACATTTGAACCTCGGACATTTGTTCATTGTGGTATTGTATATGGTGAACAAAGAATTGTTTCGTTTGTGAACATTATGAGAGACTTTGTCTGACGATGAATAGAACTGAAATATTTTACAAAAAATCATAAAAATATATGGGTATAATCTGGCCGAGCTTTTGTCCGAAGTTCAAACTTGATGCTATTCGAGCTTTTATCCGGGTCTGAACATACACGGGTATGTGTCAGGACAAGCATATCATTGGGTGAGTTAAACCTTCCAAACTATTCAATTTACCGGTGAGTAAAAATTTGAAAATAAATTTAATTGCAGAAATATGTGTGTAAAAGACTATTGTTACGTTCTCAATTTAGCGAGTTACATGGGAGTTTCATTCCTTTATTAAACGAATAAAACGTGGGCTGACGATGGCGAACCTAGGATTGCCTGTATGGACTGTATAATGTTAGGCAGGTAAAATGTTCAATTAAATAACATGCTGTTTAATTTTTCGTTAGACGTTTCACAGCTGAGGTAACTTTTAAATGCTTGATCTTTGAATCAAATACAAATCCAATACAAATGTACTATATTAAAAAATAATGTGTGTGATACAAAGGGAATCCCATTCGTTTCATTAGATTTCATAAGATTTGCTGTTTAATTGAATTCCTGAAAAAACGAATGAAAATGTAACATGACAACAAGATCAATGATAAATTGTTAAATAACAGTTTTGTTTTGTTCCAATATATATAAGGTTATTTACTTGATTTGTTTACTTGGTCTTGACAATACATTTTTTTCTAAAAGTGGTAACACTCGATTTACTTGATAAGATAACAAACCGTGATCATACATAAGGCGCAAAATAATTAATTAACGGTAGTAAGCAATTGTGAAAAAATATTAACGGCCGTACTCAGGCATTTTGGACTGGGGGCTCAACATAATTATAATTGTTTTTAATTTGTCACTTTTCAAGGTATATTTTAATGCTTAAAAACGTATTTTTGATATAAATGTATAAGGAATATAACAAGTAAATAGCACGTTTCTGAAGTTTAAAGCTTTGAAAATTGGTTTTAAATTCACACACATTTTTTAAGCGTTAGATAAAAAAATTGTACGATGTTCAATGAAGAAGGAAAGCAAATGAAATGTTAATCATACACTTCACATTTTTACTTTAAGCATCATCAACGCAGATAAACCATTACAATCGTCCACAACCCCGACATTTGATAGGACTTTAAGTATAATAACTGTTTACCGGAGGTATTTTACGCAATGCTTTCAGATATTGAGCTGATTTTTGTATGTGAGTCTACCTACATGACATACAGATGGGGTATCAAATTCATTACTGTCCGATGATTTTTTTGTGAAATGTTGGGCCTTGTACTTATTTTTTTTTATCTATAATTACATTTTCCGGAGTTTTTTTCATACAACTCTTTCAGATATTGAGCTGATTTTTATACTCCGTTAGTGTGGCATATAGCAGTCGAACTTTCCGTCCGTCTGCCTGTCCGGCATTTCATTTTCCGGACTTAAACAAAATAATTTTGGCCTGATATGCGGTGTGTGAGTCTACCAAAATATATATGTTTCTTGATAGATCTTTGGTCTACCTACTGTACATGGCTTACAGATGCTTTTTGGCGAAGTTATCGGCTTTGGACAATGATACGTACCGGTTCAAATTAATGACGATTATCCATATCACTTCTCTAATTGCTTTCAACATTACATGAACATGTATTTGATTTTCCCAAATTATTAACGTCAGCAATTTTCAGACCTACGACATTCTGTATCAGTTGTTTCTATTCGCTGCGCCTTTTCCTTTGCCAATTAAAAGACGTGTAACATCAAACATCGATAGATGAAGCATTCCGAATAACAAGGGGTATGATCGAGGATTCAACTCAAATCAAATCAATATTTATTTATTGTCGGTATGATATACAAACATTATAACATAAGCTATAATAGCTTTTGACCGACAGAGGATGTGTGTACAAGACGATAAGAAAACATGCCGAGGGGCTTATCTGCACTGGCGAGTAAATTAGCACTAAGCCCATTGTTTATCATCGACAATAAAACACACCTGCTCCTTTGTATTAAGGGAAAGTGGACCCTTTCATGAGAGAAAAAAATGCAATAGGCCCATTATTGAAAAAAATCTTAACTCGACAGCAGGCTGGGAGGGTTTGGTGAGCCCCAGTGCCTGAATAATCTCCGCTCCCTAAGAATATTGGAAGGATTTAAAATAACTTTCCATAGATATATACAATATATTACAATCAACTAACACAAAACCGTTAATTAACATATTAATTACAAACTGATGTACAAAACATGTCCGAAAGAAACACACAACAAAAAACAGAAAAACAAACACACCATTGCTTAAATAGGTATAGGTAATGTTGAGTACGTAATCTCTAGTTGTCATCTTAACATTAGGACCCAACTATCCACATTCTGGTCCCTAAGTGGTCATGTTTTAATTAAACAGTATGATCGAATAACATACACGGCAAGGTTTGGCTGGGATATGTCTACTGCCATTCTCACCGAAAGAACACTTGTATAAATTGGGAATGTGAAACTCGCCGATGACGGACTAGTGAAGAACTGACATACATATTATGTATTGTTTTCGGGTAAGTACTATAATATAAACATCCACGCGGATTTGTTTGTCGTCAGTTAAATATCCTTCGTTTTTAAATTTGTTAACAATAATATGTTCTTATAGATATGTTTTCTTCGCCAAAACTAAGTGAGTTCAATTTATGTAATCATGTTTGGTGTCTTTCAATCGTGCAGTTTTTCTACATGTTCTGGTAATGCCATGGTGTCATATACTTTGAACATGGCGGGAAATCAGTTTGTTTCAAGCACATGCAGCGTGTATTTTATTAAATAACAAGCGTTTTAGAATATGAACCTTATATACTGCATTTATGAAAAGATTTTAGTAAAATAAACATCAATAATAATATAACATATTTCAAATGGCTTTGGGCATGCAGATAAAAACCTTTTACGCAAAGCTCTACTTCGACAGCCTCATGTTTGTATTTTGTTATTGAATGTATAATATTGACCGTCCTTAAACTTGCTACATACATACATACCATTTAAAACATTAAAACTAGTTCTTATAATATTTGCAAGTACGTGTAACACATATGATTGAAAAAAAAGCTGCATAAACAACAACACAAATTATAAAATAAAAAAAAAACATAACTGTTTCAGGAAAGAAAACTATAACGAACAACACAAGAATTAATAAACACGCATTTATGAATTTGATACATTCTTTTAGAATGAAATGTTTTATTTGTTTATTTAAAGTCTTAATCGAATGGTTACTTTGCAATATTTTATTTGCTAATTTGCTACCCATTTGATAGTAAGGGTTTCGACATAGGTAATAGTGTTCGTTAATGTACATGTTCAATTTCACGTATATCTGTGCATTTGCTAGGTGAGAACATATCGCACAAACGCAAGCGTCGTGAAACCCTCTTATATCCACGTCCTCGAACATTTACTTCGCAAAATATTTCAATACCCGATTCCAATATGTCTTTTGAATACGCAAAATCAATGACTCCACAATCGCGGACGTCAATGACGTTTTCCGATACCGCTTCCATAATCAACCCCGCCAAATCGACTCCATAGTTGATCAAGTATTCTACAGCTTCTAATCCATTGATGACCTTTTCATTAACATATCTTATATGTTCGATTCCCTTTTCAATGATTGTCAAAGCCGTGCCTGCTCCATCTAATATGACACGGGATTTATCTACGACGACTTGTGCAGCTTTGAGGACGGTTTGTGCGCCGTCTAATACAGATTCCGCCAGTCGGGCGCCACCTTGTGCAAACTCCAATGATACATGCGTCGCTCCTCTCTTTGTCTTGCACCAAATGTTATTAAGAACGCAAACAGGATCATCCATGTTAAACATGCAATCTGTCATCCGCGGACAAAGAAAAGAGGAGTCCTTCGTATAACACGTGTCGAGCTTCAATCCAGGAATGCAGATTAATCGGCACTGTTGAATTTTGCAGACCAAGTCCGCATTTTCTTGGTCATTTTTCCATTGTTTTCTCTTTTTTTGCAAGTCATGTTTCTTTTCTTCGAAATATTGTTTCGCATCTTCCAGTTTCGCTACTCCGGCGTCGAAAATGGAATGTGCGCTTTTAAGAGCTCGTTGTTTCTCCAGCAAATATTCCTGTGCTCTTTTTAAACATCTGTTTGCTGATTGCTATGTGTTCTGCAGATCAATAACGATTTCTTTTGGTCCATTCCCTATTAGCTTTGCTACAGAACCTAGGCTGGAAATGTACCCGCGGTCTTTGCCCAAAGCCACAAGTTGGACATTACCTACAAGCGCCATGCTGCTCCATTCATTCCAGGTCATCTGCACTCCAGCTGAGGCAGTATAGATACCAAAGAGTGTTATGCCTGCATCCACGAAGGCGTAATTCTCACTTAATCCAGCATCGATCTGTATTGTTGTTCCACTAGTGATTTCCACTTGTAAATGAATCCGGAATTCTCTTTTTTCCCCGACCTGACATGATTTGAACTCCAATGCAAACGAATTTACTTGTTGTAAAATTAAAACAACTGTGTTATTCGTTTGTGCTTCAGGAATTTCTGAAATAGATAATTAAAAACAAAAGTGTATTTTATGTAAGATCGGTTTATGAGTACATGTTATAATCTCAAAAATTCTGTCTTGCGCTTAATGCCATGATGCCGACAGCGACAGCACATTCTTACGCCACGTTTTTTATTTAATAATTTACCCTTTAATTCAAGAATTCAAATGACAATAATTAATTGCTCTTAGGCAACCCTATTACTACCGTCACTTTCCCGAGTGGACGCTATTGACGAACTTACCGTAGAGCAAAGTCTTCACATTGAAAACACCTTTTGACGGATCCCACCGAACTGCTGTATTATAGACCCTACCGCCAATTAAGACTGGAATGTCCTTGACATAAGCAGAAAATAATGTGTCACAAGACTCTGCATCGTGGGTACCTCGCGCGTTCTCAACATCCTTCTGAAAACGAGGGAACATTCATGCTGTAATATGTCATGTTGAAGCAACGTCTTATTATATATATATATATTTTTCTATGGTAACCACTAGTATTTACTGAATGTTTTAATACGACATATGCGGCATTAAACATACACAAATATAGTGAGCGTTTAAACATAATAAACTTAATAATTAACAAGAAATGGCGCGGCAGAGGCCGACGCGTATCCCTACGCCGCATGTTTGACCCAGGGGCGCCCCATGGTTGGTAATGGGTCCATGCATAGTTGAGATTGACCGTATTGTCGTAAGAGAATTTCAGTATCAAGTAGAAGTGAATCGGTGTAGAAATGAAGAAATCATAGTAAAAAACAATTTTGGGTGGTTGTGGCCTATTATGGGCGGGGCGCCCCTGGGTTGGTAAAGGGGCCATACATAGTGGAGATTGACCTTATTGTCATAATACATGTTCATAATCAATTTGAAGTAAGTCGGTGTAGAAATGAAAAAAATATAGTAAAAGGCAATTTTGGGTGGGCGTGTCCTATGTGGGCGGGGCGCGCCATGGTTTGTAATGCGCCATGCATAGTTGAGATTGACTGTATTGTCATAAAAGAGGTTCAGTATCAATTTGAAGTGAATCGGTGTAGAAATGAAGATATTATAGTAAAAGCAATTTTGGGTGGGCGTGGCCTATGTGGCGGTGCGCCCCAGGGTTGGTAATGGGGCCATGCTTGATGAGATTAACTGTATTGTCATAAGAGAGGTTCAGAATCAATTTGAAGTGAATCGGTGTAGAGCTGAAGAAATTATAGTAAAAGGCAATTTTGGGTGGGCGTGGCCTATGTGGGTGTGGCCTATTATGGGCGGGGCGCCCTAAGGTTTGTAATGGGGTGATACATAGTTGAGATTGACCGTATTGTCATAAGAGATGTTCAGTATCAATTAGAAGTGAATCGATGTAGAAATGAAGAAATTATAGTAAAATACAATTTTGGGTGGGTGTGGCCTATGTTTGGCGGGGCGCCCCAGGGTTGGTAATGGGGCCTTACATAGTTAAGATTGACTGTTTTGTCATAAGAGATGTTCAGTATCAATTTGAAGTAAATCGGTGTAGAAATGAAGAAATTATAGAAAAAGGCAATTTTGGGTGGGCGTGGCCTATGTGGGCGGCGCGCCCCAGGGTTGGTAATGGCGCATGCATAGTTGAGATTGACCGTATTGTCATAAAAGAGGTTCAGTATCAGTTGGAAGTGAATCGGTGTAGAAATGAAGAAATTATAGTAAAAGGCAATTTTGGGTGGGCGTGGCCTACGTGGGCAGGGCGCCCCAGGGTTGGTAATGGGGTCATGAATAGTGGAGATTAACTGTATTATCATAAGAGAGGCTCAGCATCAATTTGAAGCGAATCGGTGTAGAAATGAAGAAATTATAGTAAAAGGCAATTTTGGGTGGGCGTGGCCTATGTGGGCGGGGCGCCCCAGGGTTGGTTATGGAGCCATGCATAGCTGAGATTGACCGTATTGTCATAAGAGAGGTTCAGTATCAATTTGAAGTGAATCGGTGTAGAAATGAAGAAATTATAGTAAAAAGCAATTTTGGGTGGGCGTGGCCTATGTTGCCAGGGCGCCCCAGGGTTGGTAATGGGGCCATGCATAGTTGAGATTGACCTTAGTGTCATAAGAGAGGCTCAGTATCAATTTGAAGTAAATCGGTGCAGAAATGAAGAAGTTAATGTAAAATTACATAAAAAAATAAGTGAAAATCTCTGACCCGGCCCCGCCCTAACCCCTATAACTTTTGACCCAGGGGTCAAAGTTCCGTCACTGTCACCGTCGTACATATGCTCATAGCTACCATATATGTTAGTTTCAAGGTTCTAGGGCTTATAGTGTAGGAGGAGCAGGTGGCCAGGACGGACGGACGAATGGACGGACAGACGCACATTAATACAATATCCCCATTTTTTCTCCGAAAAACGTGGGGATAACAATTCATTAAGACGATAGGAAAGCTCAGCATAACATTAAGTAAACAATGGTTTACATTCAAACTGCAAAATTACATATCAAATCAAATGTTCGCAATATCGGTATGAATCGATCAATACACAAGTCATTATCGTTGTATTGTAGCTGAAATGATCGAAACCTAAATATATATATATAAACGTTAAGTGTTGGTACCACAAAGTAGGATCGGGTTAGTGGAAACAAACAAACCGTTCAGACTTCGTGACTTATCTTCTATGCCCTTAATAAACAAATATTTGTTTAGCGAGATACCATATGTCAATGATCATGAAGAACCACGATTTGTAATTAAAAAAAAATTTCGATACAAAAATAATACTCCCGGTACCTAAATTCGCTGTGCATATGGTTCCTACGAAGCTTTTTAGATTTACATTTTTTAGATAAGTTCTTACTTTGTAAAGCATATTATACTCAGCAACATAGGTTTGCTTACCTTGATTACCAGTACTTGTACTTTCGTTGTTTATACTTACGCTGACAACAACATTGTCCGGAATAGTGTCATCAATTTCAAGGCATCCTATACCTGCCAGGCCATTAAAAACGTCAAAATACTGATTTATTGTCCCTTAAATAAAGAAGAGAATGTTTGTTTAATATTTTACGAGCAGCAAAAATCAGAAAAATGTAGATATACTCGATGATTTAATAATTTTATAATAATAAGTTATGCCTGTAATATGTGAAATAGTACAGAACCATCTATAAACAAGAGTGGCCAACTGTCACAAGATACGCCCGTTTGAAAGTTTGGACACCATTCTAAATGCTTGAAATGCACTAAGTGACCTAGCAACCTAGTTTTTGAAACGGCATGACCCATATTTGAACTTGACCTAGATATCATTCAGACACATCTTTTGACCAAATATAGGTGAAGATCGGATGAAGACTACTTCAATTAGAGAGCGGACACCATGCTTAATCCTTGAAATGCACCAAGTTACCCCGTGACCTAGTTTTTGACCCGGCATGACCCATATCCATATTCGAACCTGACCTAGATATTGCCTAGATACAACTTCTGACTAACTTTGGTGAAGATCGGATAAAATCTACTTCAATTAGACAGCACAGGTGGAAGTAACGTAATCTGGATAGTATTTTTTAGGAGCCCAATATATTCAAATAAATATATAAAATCATGTTTTATGAGAAAATAATTGACAAAGAGCCATGAAACAAAAATACTTTCTTTTTTTTTTTAGTTTTTGCCCCTTAATCGATAGCTCGCATACTATTTCTTTAAAACAACGAGGCGTGTCAAATAATGCATGCATATACAACCACTTACCCCTAAAAACTAATTCCAAAAATTTATATTTTCTTTGCAACAACTGTTTTTAGTCTAAATTTGATTTACTTGAAAACGAAAGTACAGAACAATCTCCACGCAGAGTTGTCGTTCCTTGCTCTCACATACAACTTTGCGAAAGGCTCAGCCCTCCATTTTGTCTATAAAATAGATAAAACCGAACAAACGCATTCAACGTATATTTGATTGGATATTTAAGATCGCATGCATTAAATTAAGAAATATGACTTTTAAATGTACGATAAATCGTGCAAAAACTTGCGAGTTTTAATGCAACTTTTTTGAACTAATTTATTGCCCATTTACGCAGATGGAATCATTCCACGCACTTCACAACTGTAAACAATTGAACATATTTTTTTGAGTGACGTGAGGAATTGCTTCGACGTGTGTATGTATGTTGGTTTCTTAACATAAAAAAACATATCAATTTTATAATAATGAATTAAGACTGACATAAGATATCATGGTATGAGATGGTTTTCTTTAATGCAGTGAATGCAATGTAACCGTCGTGCAAGAGATTGTTTAGTATTCTGTAACCTCACTGATGAACGCTTGGAATGATCATGACATAAATGAGACGCTTTCATAACAATAGTCCGTTCTGAGCCCAACACAGAGGTGAATGTAATGTAACCGTCGTGCAAGAGATTGAGTACAGAAATGTAGCCATCGCTCTTGAGCCCGGCTTTCCAGTGAATAACACTGACAGAGCCAGGCCCAGAAAAATCCAATCATCAACAACAACGACGTTTTAATAAATGTAAATAAATGAAAAATACTTATCATTCTGATTGTATTTGGAATTAGTTTTTAGCTGTGGACGCCGCCGCCGCCCGCCAATGGTGAAACTATAAGAGGTCCTGTTTTTTCAAAACGGGCTTATAAAATTCCAATCAAAAACTTCTGTAAATTTAAGTCAAGATATACTTAATTGATTTATAAACAAATCGTACACAATAGTTAAGATTACCTGATACGCATCCTAAGATGCAAAACAGCGCGCAAATCCTCCAAATATCCATTTTAAATTTAATAAATTTGATTCATTAACATTCAGAGACGCCGATACAATGAAAAGCAACGTAGGTTTAGAGTATTCCCACAACACTGTACGCTTATCTTACACTAAATCCCCAGGCACCACCACATGTCAACAGATATATTTGCTATGCTAGTAACCAACCGATTACAGACACGTCGATCCGTCCATATCGGATTTCCGAAAATAACAACTCCTTATTATAGTGGACTTTTACTTTCGTTTTCAATGACATTGACTAATGGCAATCGTAACTACTCGGCCTCTCACGGAACAAGCCGACAAATACCTCCTTCACTGTAAACAATAAACATTATATGAACCAGTAGCCCAGCATTCTTTGAAACCAATTTACAACCGATAATGACATTGTGCCTTACGGAAACAAATTATAAGCCACGAATGAAACTCATGCGGACAATTGAAGACTACCGGGTATTTTAACTTGCTATTATTTGCGATCAGTTACGTATTATTCTGTGAAATTTACAACCCTCCATACCTCTATTATAAATAAAAACTACTGCATACATTGATTTGAAGGATCGTACTTATCGCAATCGTAAGAGACTTTCATTAACTTAGTTCTATTTGTATAAGTAAAGGAGCTTAGATAAAATACTTTGATATATGAAAGCCTTGTGCACTTAAACACATATTCGCCTGCATGTATATTTTAAAATCATAAAACATAACTATATAAAGCCATACGAACTTAATGAGTTCCAACTGACTTAGAATGCTATACATACAAGTACATTTTACAGCTTTATCGTAATTTTATCACTTGAGACTTATACAAAAAAAATGAATAAATTGTTAAAAAACTATTAGTTAAGTCATTATCTAGTCCATGAACATAATCGTAAGTGCAATCTCATAAGAATTAAATGAAAACTATTATTGCTATGGTTCGTTTAGACTTATGAATTTCCCAATTATGATAATAATACTTAGTATAAGCAAGGAATACAACCCAAGTAAACTGTTGGTGGACATGGCATTTTAAACAGCTCCCTTGCTTTTTATGTATACTAGTTATGAATATTGGACGTTATTGAAAATATTGTTTTTGTATCACACTTTTTCTTAAGGTAGCGCACCCCTAATGATTTCCCGTGATTTATTTTACGATCATTGCCGATCTTCAATGATCGGTTATTTCCGAGAGATGCATTTTTTTCAAACTTCGAATTTTGATATATGTTTACGTAATTCGTTTAGAATACATTATTTCCACAATAAATATTGGCTTTGATCCAAATATCATCTGAAAAATACGATTTCGCGATTACTTCAAAGAGCGAAGAGCCTTTTTACCTGTTAACTTATGTATATCTAATTTAAGCTTATAATAATGCGAAGTTGTCGTGGCCGAGAAGGCGATAGACTAAAAATATTTTGGGATCTTCCCGCGTAGGTTCGAATCCTGCCGACGTCACATACTTTTTGCGACAAGTTTTATTTCTTTTCTAACGTAATTTGATTTGGGAAGAGGACAATTACAACGAGTGAGGCATGGTATAGGGGAGATAACCCTGTGTTATGGTTAGGTTAGGGTTAGTGTTAGGGGTCGGGTTAGCGTTGAGGTATGGGTTAAGGCTAATCCTAACCCTAACCCGACCCCTAACACTAACCCGAACCATAACCCTAACCCTCTAACCCCCCATGCGCATTACAATACCATGACACGCTTTTGTCGTTGTCCGCTTCCCATTGGATTTAATATAGCATATAAGCTATGTTTAATGTTAAATATGTTGAACTTTTTATGCACATCCTTCAATTTTTAAAATTAAAACAACGTTATGGCTAAATTGTGTGATTTACTGCTGAAAATGCGAATGATGCATGTTGCATTTTTATTTTTATTTCAAAATGTAAACGGTAAATCTGTCTATTTCTTAGTATTTTTGCTGTATATAGTGTTCCTATAAAAACTAAGTTTAAAATATAACTTAAATGATACTATTTTGAATTTTATGACACTGTTTTTAACCGACCCAATTTTTACTTGGCTGAAATCACTTACATTTCATGGCGCTCTTCCATAGATACAAATTTGTAAAAAATAAATGTCTGTAAAAGAATACTTATTTCATCTTGTTTAAACTTTCAACACATTAACTGCATCTGTACAGACCAACTGCATGCCTATATTTGGAAAATTGAGTGAATTATGGAACTTTTATATACCTCAGGGGTGAAAATAAACTGGCTTAAATCCGAGCGTGGGAGTAGTTTAAAAAAAAAGGTATATTTTTTAAAAAGCACGGAAAGGCTTCCTACAAATTTGCATGTAGTTCAGTGAAATAATAATTAGATTATATTTGGATATGTGCCCATTAGGGGTGCGCTACCTTAACTCGTATCGTGAAGTACAAATTTGGAGTCAGTTGTTTCTCTTACATGTTTCCAAATTTTGGGTTTTCTGTAAATATGGCATTTGCTGAAATACCAGCCCAGAAATATTTTGTTAAAATCTCCTAATTGGCTTTAGACAAGTTGTTTTCAAATTGGTGTTTCTGGTTTTAATATAGTCACGATACAATACATAGGTTTTAATCAAATCAGATCATTCAACATTAAATGATAAATAAATCGATGTAATGGTTGGATCTAAAATATCATTTTAATGTATGAATTAGTCCTCGCGTTGTATTTAACGGTAGTTTGGTTAAGTTGTAGACAAGGTGTTCACCTTCACGACTACCAAGATACCTCAATCTTACTACTTAAAAGAGATATTTGATTAAAAGCTAATTGACATGAATAAAGCCGATTTTCATAACTGGTGAGAAAAGTAACCCCACTTTCCGTAACTGCTGTATATGTAAAAGTCAGAGTAAAACAAAATACAAAAATGGAAAACCAAATTAAATACGAATGTTAAGGTTTGATTAGTTAATTATTGATATGTTTCTACAATTTGTGGAGTGTCACACTGTAAGTACGGTGGAATAGAGGGGGCATGGGAACTTTTTCTCTCAATGCACGTGCGGACGTATTGCTTTCATGTGCGCACGAATTACCTCCACATGCTCACGAATTGCTTTCACGTGCGCACATAATAACTTTGGTTTACCGCCTCACACAAGTGGAACCTTCCATTAAAGCGGGTATATACGATTTTTTATATGTATTTAATTGTAATATATTGATAAAATATGTTACAATAACACAAAATAGGCAAGAAAAATTATACATTAAAGCCGAATTTCATAAAATGCAGCAAAGACAAATTAGCGCCCCGAGCCGATAGTGACGTACATATTTTCCTACAATAACCGAAGCATTCGTCTTTGTATTATAAACCGTTAAACTACGAGGGGTGTTCCAGAAGTTGGTGGATTTTTGCTATAACTTATTAGTTTGCTGGTAAAAGTCAATGAAATTTACATATTATACAAACCAATTATCACGGACTTTATATTTAAGCTAAAAATGCATGAATTCCATAAAGCGCGTTTTAAACGCGTTTCCATAGAGACCTCAGTAACGACATGCGGCGCACGCGTGTATTTTATTATAATTATTAGCGTTACGCGAATGTAAATTTGGTTTAAATGTCGTTGATAAAAAGAATTTACGGCAAATTTCACGTCACAACGCCTTAGTCCTCCTTACAGCCCGGATTTGGCCCCTATGGACTTCCGCGTTTTCCCGGAAGTTAAATCACAGTTGCGCGGTATTCGCTTTGCAAGTAAACAGGAACTTACAGTTGCAGCAAAGCGAATCGTGTCGTCTTTTGACGCTGACTGGTATAGAGACACTTTTGACAAGTGGATTTCCCGACACATAAAGTGCATTCGCGTTGGAGGTGATTATGTGGAAAAGATTTGACAGTTGTTAACTTCATAACGTCATTGACGTTGAACAGAAACGTTACACGTGCGTCGGTGTGCGCATTGTGCACATGCTTAAATCTCTGATATATATTTATTGTTTTATGTATTTCCATGATATTTGGAGAGTAGATTTGGAAAGGACGAAATATTCTTAACACTGCTATTTGTTTGTCCATTTATGTTACCAAATGAAAGTTATAGCGAAAATCCACGAACTTCTGGAACACCCCTCGTAAGTTTAGATGCACATCGTACATGTATGGTATACATGCTGGCGAATTCGGCTGTACAGCCGTTTTCAATTTCAGAATTAAATATCTGGCTTATTTCGCATTTTTCGACACATGTTCTTCTTAACTTTTATTTTAATTTATATTGACATATATATAATAATAAGTTTTTTACACAGTTAATATAAATTCATAAATATTTGACAAAATCGTATATACCCGCTTTAATGTCGACGCAATATGATTTTAAGTGGGTGTAGTTACTGTAAACTGCTCTGAATGACATGTAGCCATACACGACAAACAAAAAGTTCTAAAAGAGAGTATAAATCTCAGGTCATTCCCTGATTCTGCAAATGAAAACATACACTTTTAGTTTCAATGATGCAATGTTTAAATTCCAAAATAGTCACACACCATTTTTATACTGCCTATACAAATATATTCTTAGTAAATCAGTAACAAACTTAGCTTCAGTCAATTTATATCCTTTTTCAGGACGCAGTCCCTCAATGTCACCTAAGCAGATTTTTAATCCCTCAAATTACACGTATCTTACGAGACCTTGTTAACCATACCTTAGGCCATGCACTATATTGACCTCATGTCAAGACTGCATGGAAGTAAAACGGATGCACATGAATGTCTATTTAAGACATATTTTGTCGTATATTTAATACTTTATAGCCAGGCATATTGTTCTTTGTAATTAGCAGTTAAAACATGTATATTTCAATACTTTAATAATGATTTGACTAATATTTTGTGACTGAAACAATTATCTGCTTTTCCTTCATTTTCAAAAATCATTTGTATGCGTTACTTTACATGAATTGCATCTTGACTAGATAACTTATTAGAGTAATATGTTTTGGAAATGCACCACTGTGAAATGCGAATTATTAATGTTACTGACATGATAGAAGTTTACATACTACATTTACCCATATCATGTATGTTTAAGATTTTACGTTATCGTTTTAATTAAAGGGAGTTCTGCGATTTATAATAAGATAATAAGAATACAATGAATGCACTAGACTCTGTTACTTTGTTATTTTGATTTCAGAGCCATTAAATAGAAATATCAAATATGTAGCAGCGAACGATTTCTGCTTATTAAAAAAGGTATTGTGATGATAATGCAGTAAACGTCTCAACACGGAAGCCAGTTGGCCCAAAAAATGCTGCTGCACCGACCCCGTACATGTAATTAGAATACTTGTACTTATATTCCACAATCGTTTATAACCTTTAAGTTCTAACAGCTCAGAGAGATTGCCAACACTAACATTAGTCTTATGTAAACTATTTATTAACCATATTAAGGAACACATTGATATCATATCAAACATTGTTTACTTAAAATAAAATTAAACATTAAAGTAAATAAACAACAATGTATTAAACAACAATAAATCGATACAATCTGGCTCATGAAGTTAAACAGCAGATGTCTCTTTATTTTGTCAGCGTGTCTTTCAATGTTTGGATATCTGTAATTTGGGAATATTTTGTGCATATGCACACTTAACCTTTTAATGAGTTTTAAGAGTTAGAAAACATTAAGTTATTACAGTAAAATGTTACAAACTAGAACATGCATACAAATATAATTGGACGACGTCGAACGGTTTCTGACCAAACTAGCCCAACATTAGGCACTTTGCAGAAAATCAAATCAAACATCTCAATATCTCCATCTCTTAAAGACACCGAATATTTGTTTAACCCAGGAATCATGTGCAAGAGTATCTGCGTTCGATATAATCACGATAAAACACATAGGTTTTCATCTAATCCGATCTATCAAAATTAATAGATAACTATATCGAGCAATTTGTAGCAGCTGTAATTACACTTAAATGTATCAATAACTTCTCGATTTGTATAAGAAAGAAGCCTTGTTAACGCGAGGCGTTAGCCTGCCCGACTTACAACATACCACAATCTTTAAACCTAACAAGGAAATTTAATTAAAAATAATTGACTTTAATAAATATTTTTATTTTAATTTAATTTGCGATAATTCATATGGATAACATGAAGGATGTTTATGCATGTTAATATCATAGTTGATATGTCATTCGGGAATATTATTGGTATGTTTTAGAATTTGCACATTGAATGGTGTTTTGTGTATTGAAGCTCGATTTATGGTAAGTATGGATTATACAAATTTATGTTTACACAAACATACTATTTAGTTTGTGGCAGTGAAATGTAATGTTACAGAGTGCATTTTAAATTAGAAGCCACGTATTTAAGTAAAACAATTGATCAAACGAAATCTACAATTAATAACATCAACCAAATATAGAGCATGACTAATAACTACTTATTAGTTCTTCCATTTCCTAGGTTTTGAGCATTACATAAAGAACGTCAATAAACTTAGCAGTAATAGAAGGTAACGTTTTTCATCCACTCGATTTAGCATCATTTTATACCAACACAAACAAAATAATAAAAAACTTCGTGACTTTGTTTGGAACCGATTCGTCAAGCAGCATGAAGTCGTTTAGTAAATCGTTTAACGGACAGATAATTAAATATTTTCAATTCGCGTGAACCTTTCTGTTTTAAGAGCATCTTTTTCGTATAAGGACATTAATTTTTATTGTAAAAAGTTTACACAACTTTTTGTAACTAAAGAAATTACGTGTTTCTTTCAGGCATGGAATCAGGTTCTTCAGAATGTGTGACAAAAACAGTCAAACCTCGTTGCTTAATTCATTCATTCAATTTCAATGGTAGAAGTTTTAGATTCAGATTTTAGATTTTAGATTCAGTGTTTTTTTAAAAATTGGAACTTCTCCAAAATGGTGAAGTGTTATGGTCCATGTGGTTTTCCTAAGAAGTATGCTTTGGATTTAAAATAAGAATCATAACGAACAAAAATCCCTATGCAATTTGATGGTTTTGCAGGGTAGAAAGTTCCTGCGATTTTCCTGACCAGAATTAGATCTTTAATGACATATTATGTCAAAACAGAGATGTTTGTAAAGCATGCATGATGTTTAATTGATGTAGCTCCTTTACAATTATTACTGTCAGGTAGGGTTATTACTCATATTGTTAAATTATCTGCATGATACATTTTTTACGAACACCGTGTCAAAAAGGATTAACTTATTGAACGCATTCAATTGATGGAAGTACCGTTATACACTTTAGTATATCCGCACGTGTCCAAGTGTTTTATTATACTTGAAAGTTTGCTAAAGGGATTGGTATTATTGGCATACACGGTACTAAAGCTTACTTTGTTTACCTATATATATGTTTATTTTGCAAGAAAATGTATACTTCACCATTGGCAAAGTGGCTTTAAAATATTTTGACGTCTTTTCTTTTCTTTCCTAGGAACCATCATATCATATCAATTTGCATGGTTGCAGGTAAAAATGTTCTATAGAAATCACACGTAATCGAAGAGTGTACAGTACGACCTACCTTCCGACCGACAGGTGGAAGCAATTTTCACCCGCAATATCTAAATGGGTCATAAAGGTTGGCCTTAACTTATGTAAGTTGGTGATTGCACACACAATGAACGATCACGATTGTACCTGATTAGGCGTTATTACTATTGCTCATCCCGATCTTCCCCGAGTAGCTAAGCATGGCTCAAAAGTTTTCAAATTAAAATAATTTTTACAAATCGCTCAATTAATTGCTGACTAAAAACGCAAAAACAAATCAGGAGTTCGTCTTATTATGTCGTAAGGCATATTTAAAAGCGGACAGACTGTATAAGAAAAAATATCGTTATACACCAAATTCAATCATACGTTATTTTCAGTTATTATCATCGTCTACTTTCAAGCTTTCCCAAATAATTTTAAGTACTAAAACATTGATGCTAGCTATATTTTCAGGTGAGCATATAGTGCTTATTGGGAGCTTTTAGGATATGGTGATGTCCGTCGGCCGTATGTCCGTTCTGCGGGTTATGTTTCCGTTTACTTTTCATTATAATAATGCAACCGTTTTGCAGATTTTAGCAAAACGTGACAGAAATAACCTATTTCAAAGATTGCCAAATCGTTCTGGTCCGTTGTACATGTAGGTCACCGGAATTAAAATACATATTTTCAACATGAACTCTTCAACATGTCTTCTCTGAAGCCACAAGGGTTATGAGTTTTATATTCAGTGTGCACCATCGTAATTTCTTCTGAGTCAAAACTGACAACGTTCTAAAGGTAACATGATGCAGATTTAATAAACCATTAAAATAAACTGTTTTTCTACGAAGCCTAAAAGGTCAGGGGTTTAATATTTGGTGTGTAATATCATTTGATTGCCCTCTACACAGTTTGTTAAAAAATGCTCTGAGGGCTTCTTGAGATCCTTATTTATACATATCGAACGACTTTTAGTTTTTTCTCTGAAACTGCATGACCAATAATTGTTTGTATTTGTCTTCATCTCTGAAACCACCAGGGTCAAGTGTTTGGTTTTTGGTTTTCACATACTATTGTTGACCTCTAACAGATTTGCTCAAATCATGCCACTGGGCACAAACCTGTTGGCGCTCTAGGGGTAAACTGTTAAACATGTTGTTTTCTCAAACCACAAGTCCTAAAAGTTGGCTATTTTGACATGTTTAAGATTAATATAATGGTCATCTGCTAATTTTGTTTAAATCATGATCATGGTGTCAAATCTTCCCAAGCACGATGGGTCAAATGATTTATAAAGACTTTTATAGTAAATATTGAAAGGATTCAATTGATAAACTTTTAACATTTCATTCTCTGACACCCTATTTATCAAGGGTAAGCTAGTTGGTGTGTAACAGTGTGATAGGTCGCCGTGGGGTAATGGATATTTTGTCCGCCTAGCGACATGGAGGTCACGGGTTCGCTCCCCGCCTTGGGAGCGTTCTTTTTATCTCCCGCATAGTCACCAAGTACTGGTTCGCCCAGGAAACGGACTCGAGAACGTTTCAAATAAGTAGTAAGTACTTTCAGTGAAATCGAGCTAAACTAAATAGGTTTAAATTAAACTAAACTTACAGTTTATCTCTTCTATGTCTGATTTTAGGATCACAACTGACTACATCACAGGGATTACATGACTAATATCGACTTATATAGTAAATAACCTTAAAAACATAAATGTGACCGCAAAAATTTCGTGAGACATTGTATCGTGGTATTCTACTAGGATTATTCAAATCATGCCATTGGGGTCGACATGGGTCCCTTCATAGGGGTTACATTTTATGCGGGCGTGTATATAGTAAACACTCTAATGTGTTCTAAAATAGTCATTTCACATATATTTCATTCATAGTAAAGTGTCTAAATAAAAACAGTTATTACTTAACAAAATGTCAACATAAAAAATTTGGTTATAGTGGGCTACCGAGAGCCAATTTGCCTGCTTATTTCTTTTTGCAAACCTTTCATGTCAACAATTAATAAATTAAAAATAAATAATGAAACAACATTCCACAACACGAGCAGTTAAAACATTCAAAGAAACAATGTGCATGTCATAAGCAAATAACACTATGTATATACAAATAATATATGTTTCTTGCAATTATACGTGTTCTAATGCACATCGACATATTGGCAGTATTCTTTAAACCACTCATTACCACAACAATAATACACGTATAAGTAAGTTAATGCACTTTGCACACCACGATGTTGTATTTTATTGTGTTTTTTTTTGGTTGCGTTATCAGGGTATAGTTTGTACGTTGAATATGGCGATATTGACATGTGTTAAACACATTCTTAAATTGACGTTCTGCAATTTAGGTTCATGCCCATTATCTTATCTTAACCATGCTTAAAATACAAACATGACACAAATCCCTGATGTCGTCAGCGGCTGATTATGATGGATTTGATGTCATAACTCTGATCTCACATTTTACGTAAAACTATAAACGTCATTAATATGCTTTTTTTTCACTTTAAAGAATCTTCGCGGTTATGGCAAGCGGTTCGACGCATAATCCCAAGAAACTAGGTTTTTCATGAGAACCTAGGTTCTCATCCTGAGAACCAAGGTTCTCGTTCTGAGATCCTAGGTTCTCGATTGAAGATTGCAAATGGCATCCAGAACCAAAGTTTTAATTCGATATCCAAGGTTTTCACCAGAACCCTAGTTATCATGAAATGTGCATCAAACGGCGACAGCATATAGGTTCTTATTTGAAAACAAGATTCTGGTAAGAACCTAGGTTCTCATGAAAAACTTTGTTTCTCGGGATTAAGCGTCGATTCGCTTGCCATAACCGTGGTTTTCATTTGGGAACTTTAGTTCTCATGAGAACCTAGGTTCCCAGAATTACAAAGTGAAAACCATAGTTCTCATGACGAGAACTTAAGTTCTCATCTGTAATTCTAAATCCGTGGTTTTCATTTGGGAATCATAGTTCTCATGAGAACCTAGGTTCCCAGAATAACGCGTCGGACGGCGTAAACTTGCTCGTTTTGAATACGGGACACATATTATTCAGTGTGCAGGATCAATGAGGTTTACATACGGGCTGGTCAAAATAAAAACACGCTGTTAGCATACACGGTACTAAAGCTTACTTCGTATATATGAACAAGAGGCGGTCACCGACGGCTTATGTCTTTTGTATAATCCCAAGAAACCAGGTTTATCATGAGAACCTAGGTTCTCATTATGAGAAAAAACTTCTCGTTTGATATCCAAGGTTTTCACAAGAACCTAGGTTCTCGACAGCTTTTTTGCGTCGTTCTCTCGGATATCATGAGAACCCGAGATTTCATTTGGGATCATAAGTTCTGGTAAGAACCTAGGTTCTCAGAATGAGAATCTATGTTCTCATGAAAAAAACTAGTTTCTTGGGATAATGCGTCGAACCGCTTGCCATACATGGTGATACTTACACAATAAAGTTTATCGTAACAAGATGAAAAAACATGATTTTGATGCTGCAACTGAATGATGATGATAGGGATAAAGAGTAATTTATGATTTAAGTTACTATGGAAAAAATATGAAAATGATGATAGAACATGTGATAAAGGTGAAACTGGTGATGATTAAGATGACGGACAAGAGTGATGCCACAACTTATGCACGCATTTTTAGCTCACCTGATTGCTCACGTGAGCTTTTGTGACCGGTTTTTGTCCGTCGTCCATCCGTCCGTCCATCCGTCCGTCGTCCGTCCGTCGTCCGTCCATCCACATTTGTTCGTAATTACACTACAGGCCACATTTATTGTCCGATCTTCATGAAACTTGGTCAGAAAATGTGTCCCAGTGATATCTCGATCGAGTTCGAAACTGGGTCATGCTGGGTCAAAAACAAGGTCACTAGGTCAAAAAAATCAAAAAATCTTGTAAACACTGTAGAAGTCACATTTCATGCCCAATCTTCATGTAACTTTGTCAAAATGTTTGCCTTAATGATATGTTGGTTGAGTTCAAAAGTGATTCCGGTCCGTTGAAAAACATGGCCGCCAGTGGGCGTGGCAATTTTCCTTATTTGGCTATAGAGAAACCTTGTAAACACTCTAGAAGTCACAATTTTTGCCCAATCATCATGAAAATTGGTCAAAACATTGTGGTTTTTTTTTATTATCGCGGACGAGTTCGAAAATGTTCGAGATCGGTGAAAAAAACATGGCCGCCAGGGGGCGGAGCATTTTTCTCTTTATGTATATAGTGAAAACATGTGAACACTATAGAAGTCACATTTTTGGCCCAATTTTCATGAAATTTGGTGAAAATGTTTGCCTTAATGATATGTTGGTTGAGTTCAAAAGAGGTTCAAATCCGTTGAAAAACATGGCCGCCAGTGGGCGGGGCAATTTTCCTTATTTGTCTGTAGAGAAACCTTGTTAACACTCTAGAAGTCACAATGTTTTGCCCAATCATCATGAAAGTTGGTCAAAACATATGTTTCCTTGATAAAATGGTTCCGGTCAGTTGAATAACATGGCTGCCGGGGGGACAGTTTTCTTATATTTTATAAAGTAAAAAAAGCTTGTGAACACTCTAGAAGTCACATTATTTGCCCAATCATCATGAAATTTGGTGAAAAGATTGGTTTTATATATATCTCAGATGAGTTCGCAAATGGTTCCGATCGGTCAAAAAACCTGGCCGCCAGGGGGTGGGGCAGTTTTCCTTATGTGAATAGAGAGAAACCTTGTGATCGAACACTATAGAAGTCACATTTTTTGCCTAATCATCGTGAAACTTATTCAATACTTTGGTTTTATTGATTTC
This sequence comes from Dreissena polymorpha, assembly GCF_020536995.1. Taxonomy (NCBI): domain Eukaryota; kingdom Metazoa; phylum Mollusca; class Bivalvia; order Myida; family Dreissenidae; genus Dreissena; species Dreissena polymorpha. The sequence goes on from NC_068367.1 coordinate 27,931,872, forward strand.
TCGGACAATTTGAAAAATGGCTTAGATCGGTGAAACACACATTTTGGCTCACCTGATTGCTAAGGGAGGTTTTAGGATTGGTCTTTGACCGCCGTCCGTCCGTCCACATTTGGTTTGTAAACACTCTAGCATTCACATGTCTCAAGCATTCTTTATCAAAGTTGCTGAAAGATCTTAGTCAAGTTTGATAATGAGCTAAATCACATAATAAATGCCATAATTATTGCCCTTAGATTGTCCAAATTTTCATTATGTTATACAAAATCTAAGTAAACACTCTAGAGGTCACAATTTTGTTTCAGATTTATGAATCTTAGTCATATTTATTTTTGTAAGCAAAGTGTGATGTTTGGTTTGGGGGGTCAACTCAAAATATAGGTTACCAGGTCAAATCTTACACACAAAAAAATCCATGCGCCAGAGGTTTGGTTCAATAATGATGAAACTTTACCAGGATGTTGTCTGGACAATAACTAGGTAAAGTGTGACATTTGGTAAAGATTGAATGAACCGACTTCTCTCATGTGAGCGAACTAGGGCCATCTTGACCCTCTTGTTAAAACATGTATTATCAATGAGTATATCCCTTGCTTTATAAGTTACAATACTATTATCGCTTATTGCTTGTAAGGTCTCATTTGATAACAATAATTTCAATTATAATTCACAGTAGCTATGCATACTTTATAACGTAATCAGGTGTTTAATGTGAAGATAAATCAGATTGTAATAAACTTGTCTATTTTTTGCCCGATTGCTTAAGCTGAATGACGCAGTTTTATAACATCGTTTTGTCATTATCCCCACGCTTTTAAAAGCGTGGGGTTATTGTATTAATCTTCGGTTGTTTGTCCGTCCGTTCGGCCACTATCTCCTCCTACGCTATTAGCACTAGAACCTTGAAACTTTCACACATGGTAGCTATGAGCATATGTGCGACTGTGACGGCGACGGAATTATGATCTGACCCCTGGGTCAAAAGTTATGGGTAAATAAATGGGTAAAAAAACTCATTTTACTAACAACATGCGGCGCACATGATAATAACTTTTGACCCAGGGGTCAGATCAAAATTCCAAATAGTTAACCTTCGCACATATGCTCATAGCTACCATGTGTGTAAGTTTCACGGTTCTAGCACTAATAATGCAGGAGGAGATAGTGGAGAACCACGCCCGCCCAAAACTTTAAAATGGGTATAAAAACTCCTTTTACTAACAACATGCGAGGCACATGATTATTAATTTTGACCCAGGGGTCAGATCAAAATTCGAAATAGTGCACCGTCGCACATATGCTCATAGCTGACATGTGTGTAAGTTTCAAGGTTCTAGTGCTAATAGTGTACGTGGAGATAATGGAAAACCACGCCCACCATAAAATTTTGTTTTAACATAACTTCTTCATTTATTCACCAATTGACTTCCAATTAATACTGAACATCTCTTATGACAACACGGTCTACCTCGACCATCTATGTCCACATTACCCACTCCAGGGCCCCACCAACATAGGCCTTGCCCACCAAAAATTGCTTTTTAATATAACATCTATGCGGCGTGGGGATAACGCGTCAGCCTTTGCAGCGCCACTGTTTGATTTGGTTTTAATTTTGTTTACCGCGTACACTATAACTCTTATGCATTAATAGTAGAAATGCTTATTTGCTAACAATATAACATTGACAATGCCATATATATTTTCTGTGTATATTCATTTAGTCATAAAGTTATATGCTTAAGTTTAAAAACAAGTACGATCTGTTCTGTCGTATATACCAAGCAAGAAACAAGACCAAGCATCCGTATACCGTTAACTACATATGTTCAAGCTTGTTGGAATGAATTCTTATTTTTTCATAGTTTTGTTCAAGGAGAGAAACAGCAATTATTTATTGGTATAGCTGATGCCATATTATATTCCACTCCTTACCGACTTTAAATTTAAATATATATATATATATATATGATATTGAGTCCGAAAACAATCCGGTTGTGTCACGAATGGCTGAATCACTGTTTGAATCATTATCATCTGATTGGGGTCAACTTTTCATTTAACAGGTAGGTCTACCATTCATATTGAGGTTAAACAAATAGTCCACTGAGTGGGATTGTATTGGAGTTCGCAAAGTTGCCAGACTCAACTGTACAATGTTCGTTTGCAGAAAAAAAGTTCGTCAAATTACGGTCTTATCGGTAAAGACAACCTTGGACCAGGACATCCATGAGAATGTTTCACATGGTCAACAGAGAAAGGCCTTAATGCTATTTAGACTAAAACAATCAAGACCAAATACTGTATGGACTAAAAAGAAAACGTATGGATTATAAATTAATATTATATGAGATAACAGTATTAAATCTACAACTACACTGTAAAAGCTCGCCAAGCAAAATTGAATAGTCCTTTTAGCCGATCTGTATCTGCTGTTAACAAAAAAAAACCTAACAAAGAGCGGGATATGAAGACACGTTGGGCAAATATAGGTTTTAAATATATTTCGTGGCTATAAATGTTGTACACTCAAAATGCATTTTAAACCATTAAACTTCATATACACTTGGAGACACTTCTAACGCATCACTTAATCATATCAATATAGCTCCCTTATTTTTGATCGGACTGTGTTGAATTTGGACCAAGAATATTTCAACACATATCTGATAACTCCTGAATATTTAATTGAAATTGAAAAACAGCAAAATGTAAAACTTAGCAAATTAAAAACGTCACTTCAAAAGTCAAATTCGCAGACTCGTACAACGTTAAATAATAACAATGTGAAAATAAAACGCATAAACTTACACGTCTTAATAACTGACCGGCTTGCAACATGCCGATTGAGCAATTTCGCTCGTGAATATTCATACGAGCCATAATGTTTTTCTTAAATTAATGTTATGTTGTTCTTGTGTAAAAAACTTACCTAGTATTATGAAATTGAAATTAAATTGGAATAAAATGTATAACGCCTTTTACTACACTTGGTGATTTTTCTAACGCAACACTTTTAAAACTTACATATCTCAGTAATGAGTAAATATTTTTATTTAAAATTGCACATGTGATCATTTGACTAGTATGTGCAAGCTAACAATAAAATCATTCATCCGTGACGATCGGACGCTTTAGCAAGTGGGAAAGGTAGCCTGTAAAATGCAAAGTGCGCGATTGCGCTCCTGAATATTCATACGAGCTATATTGTTCTGTAAATTAATTTTATGTATTCCTTATGTAAGAACCCACCTAAAATAATTAAATTGAAATGAAACTAGAATTTAATCGCGTTTTAACATTTTCACGTGCAAAAATTAAGAACCACACCTAGCCCACGTGCTAAAGCGTCCAATCGTCACGGATGAATGATTTTATCGTGAGCTTGCATAGAACGTAGTCGAATGATCGTATGTAAAATTTGAAATCAATTTCTTTACTCGTAACTGAGATATTCAAGATTGAAAAGTGATGCGTTAGAAGTGTCTCCACGTGTATTTTTAATAGTTTAATGATCATTTATTGACGATGCTGGAACAGCAGCGTCCAAGGTTTGATTACCAGTAAAAAAATTCTTCACAATGGCGACCTATGTAAAAGACCGAGCCAGTCCGATTGAGATAACTCGATTTTTCAGTTACTTCCCTTGGCATTCGCCACTGCGTAGGAGATTGCTCGTTGATTTTCATTGATAACATTCTCCTAGCAGAGTTGTCGTTCGTGTTGATAAAGGTAAATATTAATAGAACAGCATATCCTGGGGAAACAGATTCAATAAGTGTATCAGAACGTTAATTTCAAATTAGTAATTTTACATCCATTTTTTTTATGGACCAAGGAAACAACTATATATTTTCTCTATTTTGTTTGATATTTGTTCTCGATTTAGTTAATAAATTGCGAATAAAAACATGTAAAATTAACTTTTTACGTGATCACAAAACTAAAGAATGCGAACGATTTCGAACCTGCAAATTGTAAACGCTGCACTGCTATGATATATATAGATAAAACAACATTTCTTTGCGTAATTGTCCGTCCCGCTAGCGCAGTGGTAAGGACGTTCCCTTTTTCACCTTTACGACACCGGTTCGATTACCGCTCCCGGCGCAATGTTATATTTTGTATGTTTTGTGGTCACCATTCCGGACAGGTGTTTTTTTTCCGGATAATCTCATCCCCCCCGCAGCATTTGACCATATATAAAATTAAAAAAGTATTTCAGTACAAAACAAATAGCTGAAAATTGCAGTTATCATTCAAAATTCGTCCCAACTGTCGTCAATCTAATCTTATTAGGTAGGAGTGCTGGACACACTCCGGGTCCCAACATTATGCAGCCTCAGCGCGAAGGTAACACATTACCTTGGAAAAACACAAATACACACACTGGGTGCAGCCTAGGCGCGTATAGACTCAAACAAGGAAATAAACTCAAGTGCGGGCACAATAATTTACAATTTACAAATTGAATACGATATTCTAACATAAATTACACAACCACCTAAGTGTACATACCATGTTTGATATTTCGTTCGATTGTTAGATTTCAGCATATACATGTACAAGGTCATTTCGCTGTTAGTTAACTTATCCATATGTTCGTGGGCGAACTCGGATAGTTAAGTGCTCATACAAATGAGCTCACATGGTCCGGCTATGTGCTCATACCTACTTTCGAGAATCATCATGAAGGTATTGCCATACTTAATTAACAAGAATGTGACCCGCCTCCCAGTTTCGCTCAATGGGTCAAGTTACCCACGGGTACTACTTCCCCGTACCCCTAAACTTTTTTCGTACCAAAAATGTTTCGTACGCAAATTTTTTTCGTACCCAAAATTTTCGTACCCAAATTTTGTATCGTACCAAAATGTTCGTATCAACATACACAATTGTGGTGATATAGATACACATAAATTGATGTTTTATATCCATCCTCTTCAAAAGCATCGTCACACCAGTACTGCCTGTACTTTGATTGTTATAGTTAACATGCTGACAACATTATGTGACACACAGAGATTGAAAAATAATAAAAGAATATACAAAAGCATCGACTATTGATTATACCATACAACAAAAAGTGAAATTATAACTATTACTGTTTACATGCTAACTACATTTTGTGACGAACATAGATTGAATAATAATAATAATACCAAAAGTGATACATACATAATAATAATACTAATGATAATAATTAAAAAGAGTATTACAAAGTATCGATTATTTGTGATAACATTAAACACACAATTATTATAGTAGTCGCCTACAACAGAAATATAACCCAGACAGCAAAACTAGTTATACTCTATCAAGTACATAGAATACAAAACCGTCGAATTCGGTAAATACACGAGATCGTTAATCATACACGACTAAAGGGAAAGGAAGCATTCCTTATATATTGAACGGATCAACCTAGTAAAAGTGCTTAACCATTCGATATGAAAAATGTCCAATTGATTCTGTACGGAATTCCATAAACTACAGCCTACTCTATACCGCAGACTGCCAACTGCTTAATGTCAACTGTCTACTGCTGACTGCCAACTGCTTACTGCCAACTGTCTACTGCTGACTGCCAACTGCTTACTGCCAACTGTCTACTGCTGACTGCCAACTGCTTACTGCCAACTGTCTACTGCTGACTGCCAACTGCTTACTGCCAACTGTCTACTGCTGACTGCCAACTGCTTACTGTCAACGGTCTACTGCTGACTGCCAACTGCTTACTGCCAACTGTCTACTGATAATTATACTACTATAGTTATATAGTCTACTGTCTACTGCCAACTGTCTACTGTTAACTGTCTACTGCCAACTGTTTACTGTAAACTGCCAACTGTCTACTGCCAACTGTCAACAAGAATACTGGTCAAAATATTACACCGTTTAGGAGATAAAGACGATTCTGGCTAGAGAGCATGGTGTATCGTACAGGCACAGTACAAGTATATGACAAAGCGAAATGTCATGTCTCTATTTCTATTAAATGTTTGTCTTCAGTCCTATTTTATATGGCTTCTATGTTTGCTGTGTGATGGTTAAGACGCTTTTTGGTACGTTTTTATCTGCAGGCAACTTAGGGGCCTTGCCCGTTTTTGTCCGTCCGTTAAATTACTCGTATAAAACAAAACCAGAGAGATTCTATGTGAAAAGCATTACTAACATCTAGAACCCCACTGTCTCTCATGTCTTTGAATACCTGTACCTGTACCTGTGCTCTATACCATGCTTTCTAGTCAGAACTTCTCAACGGTGTCATGTTTTGACCAGTATTCTTGTAATATGCTCAATTGTTATTGATCAATTGTATTTTTCAAAATTTCCAGTAAGCAATAGACAGTTGGTAGTTGACAGTTGGTGGTAGGCAGAAGACAGTTCACACTAAGCAGTTGGCAGTATACAGTTGACAGAAGACAGTAGAATATACAATTATAGTAGTATAATTGCCAGTAGACAGTTTGCAGTAAGCAGTTGGCAGGCAGCAGTAGACAGTTGGCAGTAAGCAGTTGGCAGTTGGTGGTAAACAGCAGGCTGTCATTTATGGAATTCCGTACTCCTGCCTAGCTAAAATCTCAATGTAAAACTTAAGATGAACTTTTATGGTTCAACTGCTAAATAACGGCATGATACAGTCTGTCCGGAGTGTTAATTCATCAAGTAATTTTAGAACACTATTACCAAGCGATAATATTTCAACATGTCAAGACGGCGTGAAGCTTGTAAAAACCGTGCTCAAAGCACAGTATTCTATGTCAGCCTAAGGGTTCACAGGTCAGATTCGGATAATAAACAAGAATATGATTTCATATTTTATCAAACAACTAAGCCACTAGCTTTAAATGTTTATCATCTACAGTCGATTTGACGCGTTTATGAAACATGTCTTGGTTTGTATTGCATTGCTACGATTAACGGTCAGAGATTACTTTGGGTATGGTGTTGTCCAGATGTACAGGAGCATCTACCTCAATGTTTTCATACACATGATTTTCCTGGTTTGGCAGAGAATGCTGTGATATCGGAGCATTTCCTGCACCAGAAAATGGGTGATCATGCCCAGGTAACGCTCCGTTTGGCTGCTCGCTCGATGAGGAAAAACTACTTGTCGACAAGTTTTGGCGACGTTTCCTACAAATCACTAGAACAACGATGACGATGGCTACAATAACCGGAACTATGACCTTGAGGTAGTCTCCCATTGACGTGTCGCGTGCAAGACCTGCAGGAACAGGGAATTAACGAAATAACATCTATAAAGTTTATTAAATGACAGACTTTTAGACATAAGAATTGAACACATATTAGCAGTTAAGTATAATACACTTACCTATGTAGAAGATGCTGAGCAAAATCAACAATTAAGATATGCATTGCATTATTTTCTTGTTTAAAATAAAACGGATATTGATATGCTTGCTGCGCTCAGATGCTGAGCAATATCAAAACTAAATTAGTTTTTACTAAAAATAACGAATGCTGATTTGGGTATGTATAGAAATCACGTGTATGTTCTTTTTTACAATGTGTATTGTTGTAGGGCTAAACTAGCAATTCTGCTTATATTACCAACGAGTTAAATAAAGTTGTCTTTTTCTACATTAATAAACAGCGACTTTGACTGTATGCAGTTTTATTAAATTGGTACGATTTGTTTTGACGTTATCAAGTACAAACAAAGCAGTAGCAGCGACAATGACCTTGACGTTGACACCACCAATCCAATATGAAATACCATGAAATATATTGAAATATGACATTTATGTACTTAGTTTAAATACAACATCCCAGTTTGTTGTTGAATTATTTAGCCATTGTTATATCTATATTTAATTACAGTTAGCTTAGTCCAAATTTGTTTTGTTTTAAGCTATACGGACCTTAACCTCATGCATGTCACATGCAGTCCTACTGTAGGATAGATTAAGGTATTATTATGTTACGTTTAATCCCAATAGTCAATCAATTTTTGTGTTATTGAGCAGATTTGTTTTCAATATTTGTTTAACATAACCATGACCCAGACACCCGATGGATATCCAAAACTAGGTTTGTTGTTCCATGAAATAAAAATCAATTGTTTTAGAGAGTAATTGTCGAATCTTATTGTTACATGCAGATACTCAATATTCACTTACTAATGAAAGCCTTCAATTGGATGGTAACCACCTTGGTTGCATAGTAAGTTCCCGGAATATTTGCCTCACATGTTAAAAACTGACCGATGTCCAACGCAGCAATTGTTGTATTTTGACGAACTATGCTAGAATATGACGGGCGACCACTGACAATTGCCTTGAATCCTATATCGAAGGCAACAATAATGTTGCCGCCCAACTTAATCTCAATTTTGGGTGCAGGGTTGCTGCCTGTTGCTTGGCACTGCGCCTGTAAAAAAATATTAAGATTAAAATTTCTTGTGAAATGTAATTTCGATAATCGCACAAGACATTTTTAATGTAAAGCATTGACAGCTGTTTACAAATGCAGCGCCAAAAGCGAATGTAAGCACTGTTACAACATAATATTGCAAAGAACCGTAATACAAGAGTTGTGAATTGCCAATCAAGGATTGCGTTGACCAATAATGATCTAGTATTTAAGCAATAAGTTAAAGCACTGCCAAATTTTCTAAATGATATGTGAACAAGTCCTTTTCCTTACAAATGTCAAATACGCATAATAAATTAAAAAACAAATTGTAAAAATTATTTTGTTGTTAAAAAGAGAACTATGCCTCAGAATCAAATGATAAGTAGTTGATAATCGTGTATTTAAGTGCGTTGAAGTTACACAAACTTTTTCGAATGTCATTAAATCATACTTTTTCAATGCCAGTTTAATCAACTTGCGATGTAATTTAACCACAACTGCATATAGAAACACGTGATAAAAATGCTTATTATTTAATATAGCGTATCCTTGATCCCATTTATGAATTAAAGATATAGAAATATGAAACAAAATATATACTGTTTGTCTAGATTCCCAAGGCAGAAAATTAAATAAAAGTAGGCAAACAAAAGTTACTTTCAGTAAGTATCATTAAACATTCACTATCAGGTAGAATGTTAAAACATAACTGTAAGGTTTTATGGTAAAACATCACTATTAGGTAGTTTAATAAAACATTAGTATCAAGCAGTATGGTAAAAGAACACTTTCAGGTAGTATTGTTTGATTCATTTGCACAAATTATCTCAAAGATTGGAACCACATGTTACCTAAAGTGTAAACAATCTCTTTCTTTAATATGATCTTGATATTGACGCCATGCGACCCAGTGTAAAACTTTGCAAAATATAATTTGGAGAAATGTTCTGAGCAAGTTTCGTAAAGATTTGACAACACAAGTGATGAGTAGGTTTGAATTCAGCCATATAAGAAACAAATGACGCCCCCCCCCCCGCCCTGGTGGCCTTCTTCAATGACCGGACGCTTTTTCTAATATTGCCAATATAATATTAGGAGCAATATGCTTAGCAAGTTCAATTTAGATAAATATAAGGGAATATTTCCCATATAAGGGAAACTTCCCTGCATCCTAGCGACAATTTCATTCAACGCACTTGAAGTATTTTCAGCTAATATATCATAGGCACATATGTTTAAAGCAAGTTTGATAAAGATATTCCCATACATGTGCCATTTAGAGTGTTCATAAGAATTTTATATATCAATATAAGTTAAACTGCATAGCCCGTGGCGGCCATTTTTGCAACGGACCGGAATAATTGTCTAGCTTGGTCGACATATCATTTGGAAAATGTTCGTGATGATTGCATAAAAAAGTGACTGGTATTCAAAAGCTTTTTGTTTTAGTTAACCTAAACTAGTGACATTGTTTTTGACCACACGTAACCCGGTTTCAATCTCGGCCGAGATATCATAAGCACACATGTTCTGATCAAGGCTTATAAAGATTGAGCGATTAACGTGGCCTCTAGAGTGTTCAAATGGCTCAGTATGAGCAAGTTGTGCTTAGGTAAGCTTAATAATAGAGAGAAAAGAGAACAAACTATTATTATACAAATGATAACTTATATTTTTATGTGTTAATTAATATGAATTTAAGATTCTGACACAATTATAGTGTAAGTCAATGTTTAAATATGTAGAAGTTTCACCGTGTATTTGCCTGGTTTGATCTCTCTGGCAACCATTGAGTCATTCACAGATGCATTAGAGACGCCAACTATCGCACCCATGGAGTCATACAACGACAGAATCACCGAGTCCACGGGATCTGCAAGCACATGTTGAACCACAAAAGCTAATAAATGTGATAGATCATTAAATGCTTACTTAAACTTACTTAAAACCAACTCAAAGAAAACGTAACAAAAAAGCACGGAAGAAAATGAAGGTACTCTCTGAATATTTTTTCTTAGTATTGGTATGTATCGAAATATCAATAATGAAAACTTATCTGATGAATTAATGACTGTTCCAAAATCACTTATTTTAATTATTTTTGAACACCAATTCCTTGCATGATTTTAAACTAATTTCTAAGACACCCAACTATAATAGATCTTGAAAGTATTTTCTGTTTATGAAATGAGAGTTTGTTTTCATGTAATCAGATCCTAATTTTAATGAATTTTAATTTCAGGCCCTGTAGTAAAGGACTCTACTATATACTTTTATCAGAATATTTTCGAAGCATAATTATCACCTTGTACAAAAATTATATTATTTAAAACTATAATATATATACACATATATTTTTTACGCAACACTTTAGATCTGATATGTCAAATGTAAATGTTTAATAGATCAATCAAGTCTTACTTCACTTGAAGAATCTAAGAGATTCAACTTATGGACAACAATCAATTTGAGGGTAATTTTGTCCACAACTGCAAAATCGTACATGTGATATGTATTTTTATAAATCAGATCTGATAAAACTATACTAAATCTTTAAGATTCTACTTGTATCCGAGATTCAACTCACGGACAACAGTCACTTTGACAGTCTTTTTGTCCACGACGGTCTTAGTTGAACTGTTAATCATGGACTATGTATATTCTCCATCATCGCTGTACTTCACATCTACACGATTGGAAGAGCGCTTAAAAACTTAAGAATCTTCAATCGGAAATTAGTTTACGTTTGAAACAATGTGTGTGTCATTGAATAAGCACACGCATTTTTGGATACTGTCTTTTGTTTAAGATAATATTTATATATATATTTAAAGTTATAACTGAGAAAATGCACAGTTATGCAAACAATTGTTTATAAGGAAGCTATTTTAACAGATAACTTGTTCAAATTAATAAATTGAAACAAATGATTACACATGATATATTGGAATATAGGTGCATGTTTAATATGCTACTGATAAGTTGATTTCAATAATTATGTAAAAGCATTGTATAAAATTATGTTTAATAAGTGTATACAAAATCAGTGTTTAACTATAATGGCTAGGCAAGCATGGAGGTATACAAAGAAAATAATGTATTTTGGAGAACAAACAGACAGTAGCAAAATACTAACTGCTTTTTGTACATTTATTAACATGCACAAAACTAACATTTTATTTGTTTTCAGAAACTTATATTAATCAAAATTGTAAAAAACTGCATTTATAAAAGCGTTTGACTTAATACTTTGAGCAAAAAAATGAAATTATGAAACATAAAGTGGACATTGAATTAAATTCAATTCACTAGATGATGGTTTTAGTAGACTAGTTGCTGAGTCAACAAACGATGCAACCTAAGATGCCATGCTCATAAACACATGCAATGCACTTAAATATAATTTAGCCCGCAAATTAGCACAGCAGGTGAACAGTTAAATGTTCAAATATTCAGTTACTTTTGTTCCAATTGTTGGTGGTTAATTTATAGTTATTATCTCTTTTTTAGGAATTGTGATGGATACATGAAAGCAAATGTAATTATTGGAAGTTTAAGCAGGTAATGATGGATATCATTTTATCACTTTGATCTCACATTCAACTTGAAACTAAATCTGTTAGTGACTTAACCTTTTCCACGTCTTCACAATACACATACTTTAAGTTTATTTTTACTAGAACTAAAAACCCATTATAGTCATGACTGAAATTAATGATGCAGTATAAGTGATATGATAATATAATGATACTGACGTTCTGGATTAAGATATTGATCAATGTGATGAACAATATAATTTGTTTTATTTTGCTCGCACCTGTAATTTTTATTTCGCATCCGATTGTTTCAAACGAAAAGATATATTTTTAAGCTTTATTACGGTAAAGTCTAAGTTTTTACGGCAAAGATTGTTTAGTTTTTGTATTTTATCAGTCACAAACAACAGACAATAACAAAACCGTTTCCCAGCTTGTTTTTAGAGGGAGGAAACTATTTGCGATATATAAACTGGGAATACTTTCCACATATGTTGGATACATATAGGCAAAATATATGCTGTGCGATTCCCTCTTACTTTATGTAGACTTGATTTGTGCCAAGACAGCGTACGTGACTATTTTTACGCCTTTATAATATATTTTTTTTTCTGTCAGTCGCCATATATAATGAAAACAAAGACACATTAAAGTTGTATATCTGTAGTACGTACCAAGTATATGCAAACTTTAAGCTGAAAAACATGTTCACATATGATGAGCAACAGAGGATTTGACCTTAAACCAACTGCTTCAAATGCAACTTCATGATTGACAATCTGTAGTAGTTACAGATATATGTACGCGTTGAATTTAAACACCAATATAAATATCATTTTGCACGCAAACCTCGATCGGTTTTGTATAAGTAAAAAAGGGGGCATAATGCTGCTAAAAAAGCTAGTCATATTTATAGATCTAAGTCCGTGAATGTTAATTAAGACCCAGAACACTTATGTTACTTTTTTCAACGTCGGTAGAAATTATAAAGAAAACGTTCATCACAATGTTCTGACCAGTACAAAAATGGGCATAATTATTCATAAGGTCAACGGTATGGACATTGGTCAGTGACGCATACAATGACCCCGAACAAATGTGTGGTTTTAATCGAACACATGTTCAGGAAACAGTTATATTAAGATGCTGCACGTTTACCTTTACCAATTTCTGATTACAAAAAGGGGACACGGCTTTCTAAATAGCAAGTCAGAGTAACGGATCTTTTTCAGTTAAATTTCACAATGACCCGAAACACATGTGTGAAGTTTCGGTTGAGATTGTGCACGTTTTAACATATAATTATACAGATGCTACAGCCGATATTTTGGTTAGGAGAATAGCTCTGACAATTCGTTGACTAGTAAAGCTAAACATGAAATAATAACTATTTTATTGTTATTACGCTAACAAGCCTTGAGGTAAAATTCGATCAACTATTCAGTTGGTTGTGGCCTTATTTAACGTAGGCAGAAATTATGCCGAGAGCAGATGAAATTTTAAAAACATTTTTTTCGCATTGCTTTACGGTATCACACCTAAAATATTTCATGTAATGGAACGTGTTTATGCCATTCCTTAACATGCGGTTGTGACTTGTTGTTCTAAGAGAAAGTCTTACAGATAGAGATACAAAACCAAACTAGAACCAAACTAGTTCCTTTGGAAATAAGAAATAAAACCAATGCTTTTCCTAGACCAGCATTTACTCAGACTGTTCTTTTACAATTAGTTAGTTATATTAAAATGCATAATGGATGATAGCTTAATATCATATAATAATTTTATATTTTTCATTGTTTAAAGAGGGGATCATCTCGTAATGTAAAGTAGTAATTTTGCCTGTACCTGTGAAAGCTTACGGCCTTACAAATATAAATGAAAGCATTCTGCACTTGCAAGTTATCCTTAATCAATACACGTATTGCCAACGGCCATTTTAACTGTTTAATTGCGAATAGTTTATTAATAACACTCTTTAGGACACAGTGTTCAGCAGAATACATTTCAGCAACAAACAAGATACTAGTGCATGCTTAAAGAGCGGACCATACATGGAAAAAAGTGTTAATATGGAAGAAGCACATACCATGAATGCTAAGAATGAACTCATGGTTGAAATTGTCGTTGGTGACCTCATATTTATGCACAAATCGACCCGACTCTAAATCCTTAGAAGCGATCTGGTAATGGAAGTGTATTCATGTCAAAATTTAAAGCGCAATGTTTTAAACCGCTAAGGGCCTAATTCTGAATGCTCAACGACAAACCGCAATACGTCTAAGGAATGACTGCAATTCGAATACGAAACTAAATATTAAAACTTGTTTCTTAATATTATAATACTGTCCGTATAGTTTTGGGGCAATGTTGTTAACCGCTAATGCTTAATGCTAAACCATAAACCGCAATAACCTTGACCGCAATTCGAATCCGAAACTAAACTAATACTTGTCATAGCTAGCTGTAACTGATGGTATCGACGTAAATTGTCGCCCTTAAAGTTTGTCAGTAGCTATAGGGACCCGACACAGTGTTGAGATTGCATAAAAACATTTCTAGAAAAAAATCACATATGATATATAAAATATCATATATGATTTTTGTCTAGAATTGTTTTTTTGCAATCCCAACACTTTGCCGGGTCCCTATAGTTATAGCATGGTGTTACTGGCCTCGCATTGACGAGCGGTTAAATTGTGACATAAATTAAAGGTTTGTAATGATTCATTTCAAAGACCGCTCGATTTTTAACGAAAACATAGATAAGCATGGTTGTTTGCCGTAAGCTAATTATTTTAAGGTAGACTTACCGAAGGATACTTTCATGCACACGTGCTTTCAAAGCGAACAACCATGTGATTATAAAAATACACGTGCAAATTAATTGACTTAGTAGCATGTGTATACTAGTGGCAGTGCCTTTTATACCGTTAATATGTCTCTCCGCGCATAAGGCTGCATTTTGTGAGGTTCCGGAGTGTGTCCCAGCACTTTTAGGAGGCATAAGACTAATGAAGGGCGCGCTAAATTTTGAATATTAGCTGCAGTTTCAGCTATTTATATACATTTTAGCGAGGCTGTTTTCTGAGAAAACCCGAGGTATTGTCATAGCCTGCTCGTCGTCCGCCGTCCGCCGTCCGACGTTCGCCGGCCGCCGGCGTCGTGCTAAAACCTTTACATTGGCTCTAAAATCATAGTGCTTCCACCTGCAACTTTAAAACTTCATATGTAGATGCACATTGATGAGTTCTACATGCCACGCCCGTTTTGGGTCACTTGGTCAAAGGTCAAGGTCACTGTGACCTCTAAAAAAATAAATAAAATTCTGACTAGCTTTTGCAGCCGAGCGTGGCACCCGTTATGCGGTGCTCTTGTTTTATTTTGATGGGGTCGTGTGCTGTGGGTAAATACTGGAGTATCCGAGGAAAACCACACCTGTCGGGAGTTCTGACCACCAACCAAACTCGCATGCATGAATCCATCTGCAGTAGCCAGTGTGGCAACCACAGCGCTAGCCAGACAGCCTGCTGGGCTTTTTTCAGCTGATTTTGTAGCCATTATTCGGTCATATTCCCAATGGCAAATTATTGTTTCCCCAAATGCAGTTAAAAAATGTATATAATTCCATTTTATAACAATTTACCACGAAATTCAGTAATTTTACTTATAATAATTTTTATTTTAAATGAGCATGTGATCAGGTGACTTTCAAATATGTGTATACTCTGCCAGTTGAAGAGGCATTAAGAGTTACCCTCGTCCATCTGTGCATCTGTCCTCTAAATTTCTGATGAGCAGAAATCAGCAGGGCACCCGTGTCCTATGGAGACATTTCTAGCTATATAAATATTTTGACATAATAAAATTACATAATAATTGGATTATTCTCAAGTTTGTAACCGACCAAGTTGAATTTTGTTTGTTGAAAATAGTAAATGTTACTCGCAATGTTTGGACATTGCCTGTTGTTTTCAACATTTTGTCAGAGAAACTAATTTTGTTGATAAGTGGTTACTTCCATTAACACTAGCAGGCATATGGTAATGCGTTAATATAAGGATTGCATTACTATTATATGTAAGGAATCGATAGAAAACGCAAAATCCATAGGAAAAAGTGATAAGTTATGTCCGCCTTCCGAGTTGTGCACTTTGAGAATCTCGTTTTTAAGCTCCTTCATTCGACGACTAGTAAAAGGGTATTAAGAGTTGTCCATGTCCGCCTGTCCGTCAGAAGTTATGTCAAGTTCCAATCAGTTAGGCAACGGAGCTCTGTAGACACATTTCTAGTCTGAAAACAGTTTCTTTGCCTTTCAATGTTTTATTTTTTGCTGTATGCATATATCTTTTTGGCATGACAAGCATATATTTTATGACATGTTGAAAGTGGGTGTGCAAAACATTTTCACCACCGAGTGTCTCTAGTTTGAAATGTCAACACTGGTGGTTAGGAAGTGGCTATGATGCTTGAGGTTTTTATCAGTTTTTCCTGCATATATTTAATTCAAAAGGATGTTTTCACTAATTTATATTTAAGAAATAATCGACGTGCAAGCGTTGGTTATTGCGGTAATAACAAACGGTTTGGAGTTCCGATACGTAGTAATTAAACCACGAGGGTGTAGCCCGAGTGGTTTGATAACAAGCATCGGAACGACAAACCGTTGGTTATTACCGTAAGGACCAAATTTTGTTTTCAGCACCTGTGATTGCATTACTTGAAAAAGTTGTTAAGTTTTCATATTTTCAGTATATTTGGTAATACAATTTTACTGGGTATGTGTACCAGGTAACTATAAATAACGCAAGTAGATTGATCATCTTCGTCACGTGGTAAACCCAGAAATGCGAATTGTGCAAGCGTAGTGAATTGTATACATTTTATACATAAAATGATCAATCTACTTGCGTTATTTATAGTGTGTATATCGTTATGTCATCTATTTCGCGATGTACTTTCGATTTCACGTCGCGAAATTTAATTACCGAATATACTGAAAATATGAACTTTTTTTAAGTAATGCAATATACCTAATTTACAGGCAAAAGCTTTTTTGATAACCATGTATTTTTAATAAATATATAGACATTATTGTGTTCAAAATATTATAATTGTTTCAATAATAGAGTAATGCATCCAAAAATTCTATCTTCAAACCAGTAACATGTTCCTAGCTTTAAGATCTAGCATCATATAATTGTGTGTGTTTTCTAGCCGCAGAAATTTAAAGCTGGTTCGGTACGTCTTTAAGTAGAGCTGACATCAAGTTTATTTCGTTATCGAATTCAATTTAACGTATTACGGTTTAGCGTATTGCGGTTTACAGTTAAGCATGAGGCGATTAGCGGTTGCAATATTGCACATTGCCTATCTAAAGCAGACAATATCATAACAAAACACTTGAAAAGCGGAAAGGAAATTACCGGAAGAAAAGTACATTTACACACATTTCAACATTGTTTGAATTACATTGTTCATAAAAGATAATAAACAAGCATAACAAGTTGTAATGATGTGCATTACAATGCTGACATACATAACTGTTCCACTCGTAGCTATCGCCTGTTGCGTTGTGAAATGATTTGGTGATCGGATGAAATGTGCTGTTGTTGTCTTTGAAATCCAAGTTCAGACTATGGATAAAAGAAGAGTACATAATAACATGATAATACACACGGTTTTGCAAGTATTAATTAATTTTGATACTGATTACAATATACCAGTTTGAACTCAACTTACTTAAAAGTTTAACAAGCGTATTGTGCGTTTTGACTGGCAGCTTCGTAAAAGGAAATTGTGATCGAAGAACTGTACAATTGTTGCTTTGAATTACAAGTTTTACAATAAGGCACAAAAGTGAAATGGTCTTGTGATGATGATTTCAATATTTAAATATCATTGCAGGATAAACATAATTAAAAAAAGTAAAAGTCATCCATTTGAATGGAAATGACCCTTGGCCATTTAATATTTATTTAAAGAATTTCGTCGCCATAATTAAATTTTTGGAACACATAACACTAGTCTTGTAAAATAAAAAGGAACGATCGAATGTTTTGATTTCTTTAATAAAAGATTTATTAAGAAATTTGACACATGACAAAGACGTTTGAAAATCGTGAATTATTAATAGAAACAAGACACATTATAAGACCTTTTGATGATTATCATGCGCAACGTGATTTCGTGTTTACCCTCCATGTTTTGTCTTAGATCGAAAATGTTAAAACCCGATATTTATATCGCGAACTCGCATCATATTTTCGTACTCTCGCATCGTGATAACGCAACCTCGAAACTTGATATGGTGTTGTCGCATTATGCCTTTTGCTCCATCGTAATCCAAAGTTCGACAATGCAGAACAATGAGTGGCCATAACGGAACCCTGTAGTCTTAGCATTGTGATCGCGCGTTTTCGCATTACGATTTCGCAGCATCTTCGAATCTCTATCCTGAGATTCCGCTCCTTCGTATCGTGTTATCACGTTCCCGCCCATGAAATCCAGGGGTGTGCGTACGAACGGACCACATTTGTTTTTCATAACTGTAGCCCCCCCCCCCCGGAAAATTGCTTAAATTTTAAGAAGATTCAATGTTGTGTAGCAAATTGATCCTCTGGTTTCAAAGGACTTTTTTTAATGTTCAGTTGCTATGCGTTTAAGTTATCAGTGTATCTTATTTGTGTTACCCACAGGGCGAGTGCTTCTTTTACGACATGGACATAACTTGAGAAAATTTTATATAAAAAATATATATTTAAAATTAATATTCGTATTAAAAAGTGTGCACGTTTAAATGTTGTAGGTTAAAAAGTTCACCAGAACGCTTTACGGACAGACACGCGAACGACATACAGACGGACGACGTCGATGGCGAAACGCAACTGGTGCTTAATTACAAGTATTCTTATTTATGCGATTTAAACATAAAAACAAACGTACTTCTTCACAGATAGTTTGTTAGGCAGAAATATTAACCATATTTTACATCTTATTCATAAACATAATTCGATGAATTTGCCTTTGATCATGTTTATTACAACAAGACTGTACTTGAAAGATGACGTACCTGTTGCGGACGTAGTAACTAAGATCGTAGTTACTAAGACCAGTTCCATTGCACACGCATGTGAGGGTGATATCCACACGCTGCCCAGGGTCTAAAGGGGGATAGGGGGTCGGTTTGACCGTGATGTTGGGACTAACTATAACATTCGCCCCATTTACAGGCGGCACTGAAACAAAAGAGAGAACACACACAATCATTAATATTTTCGGTTTTTCTTAAATTGAAAGCTTATCTTAGCATATTTCTTCTACTAAATCGAAGTACGTTTATGGAATTATTTACCGGTCTCTTTATATATTATACAAGCATTATAATTGGGCATTCTTGCGTTTTTTTAATTGGCCTAACCATACAACAACGAAATTAAGGGCTTAATTTCAATATTGTTCTTAATACAATCTTCTAATGATAAAAATGGCTCAATTGTTACAAGCATTTTCTTGTGTTACATATTTTTGTTTTGAACTAATTTTGATACCTGTAATTTTCATTGTTGTAAGATAGGTCTCTTAATTGATTGGTAAACTTTCATAACCTTGTTCGATTACGCTTATTCGAAATTATTGACATGATATATATTCATTCGAAGCCCCTGCTATATAACATGATATAACAGAAAATCCTTAGAAGGAAACAAATCATAGGAAAAAATACAATGCCCGGCTTCATTCTTTATTGGCGATTACTATTATCAATCGCGTAAATAAATCGAAAAATACATTTATCATGTTGTACGCTATTCACAAGGCTTCTAAAACGCATAAATGTTACACTTTATAAAGTATTAATCAGTAAATACAATTGCACAAAGAAATACAAAATCTTTTCGTTATTAAAACATGCTTAGTGACTTACAACAACAACAACAGTTTAGTGTAGCCGTCTTACCTGACAATATCGTCAAGCAACAACATGCCCACACCACATCAACAATATGCATGTTAATCCTCCTTTATTATAGTTTCACTTCAAGCTTTAAATTTCATTATCAACGCAAACCAATTCCGTCAGAGAAGTCAAACATCAGGGTTTATAATTTCTAGCAGGCGAATCCATGACTTGATGATTCAAGAAAACCAAATTTTGTTTCTAAAAAAATTAAACGACACCCTGCTATGTAAAGAAATCTGATTCACATTAATATCCTTAAAGGAAAACAACGCATGTATACAACCATTCAATTAATTCAGGTCATCGACCGGATGCCGGATGTGATTCACTGTCACAATGAAACTCTCGCGCTAATGTTCAACACTCATTTAACATAATAGTATAAGTTTTTAAGATTGATAACATATATTTAAATATTTTACGAAGCACATCACTTAATTTTTTGGGTATTAAGACTATTATATTATTTAAAATCTATGTGAATATATATAAGTATATTTAGTTTTTCTTTCAAGTTGTCACAATATTTTGAAATCAGTGTTTACGCACATGATGGTATAGCCTGACAATTTTCTTAACATAATTCTTGGTCCTTTTTAAACTCGAACGACCAAAAAGTTGGCCACTGACCAATTTTAAATTGCCCGACCAAGAATTCTTGGTCGATTGCCCTAAAATAAATGATCAGTGGCCCAAAAGTTGGTCATCGTGACGTCAATTGACCATAAAAATGGCCATGAACGCTCAAAATGACATCATGCAAAAATAAACCGCCCAATTTGAATTTTATACAGACATTTATGTAAAACAAATTATGAACGCTTAGAAAGATGGATACACCACTTTAAACGAAAATAACACAGAGATTTCATCATATCTCAAAATAACCTGAATCATGCATTGTTGAATCGCTGCAAGAAATAACTAAATTTTGACCTCAATGCAATTCGACAAAATGGCTGCAACTGGATCGGAAATGTGAGTGCTCTGACAATAACATACGAAAATGTACTAATGTATGCATATTAAAATAGAAATGAAGCGACGATGAAAAGGAACGGTCACTAAACGTTATAAAAAGTGTACAATGTGTACACACTTAGATATCGTAACATGAAATTGAAGTCAAGACACAGTAAGAAGAACAACAACAATGAAAGTGGACTTTGCAGCAAATGGTTGAAATGTTTTTAAACGGCTATGTCTTTTGTTTGTATTATGTTTTGTGAAGTTAACAAGTTTGCATGCAAATGAAATCATGGCTGCTTACGTAGTCAATCAATGAGTGGTAAAGAAACAGGTAAGTAAAGTTTCATTCACAGCCAAATTATAGATCCTTTAATGTCCTGTTGACACACTCAACTTGTAATTAGGACAAATACTAAAACAGTTTACTGATAAATATCTTACTTAAAAGAAATAGTTTAAAATAAACTCAAAAAATAAAACAAAACATTTTTAAATAGAAAAACAACACAACATACTCTTTGAAAATGTTACATGGTAGATAAAGTTATAATTTTTATACACTTCCTACTGCAACCCTAACCAGCAACTGTCAACAATGAACATGGTATCAAACATTACATAAAACCTAAAAGATAATGTTCACTGATGATAAGTTGGTCTATGGTTCTTATATCTGCGAAATCGTCCTCCGTGAGGATGACACCCATCTCGGCAGAACACTTCCATTGCAAGGCTTGAGCTTGTTGTGGTGTACAACTGTGGCATTCTTTGTTCAGCTGGATGTTAAAGTTGATCTCGGAGAGTTTCGCTGTTATAAGATAGGCACCATAGTGAGCCTTTTCAACTGAGGGTTGACGCCGACCTTCCTAGTCTCGTGCAGTCACCACACCACGTCGCTGATTTGATAACGATGAAAGGACGGCTTGGCGTCATTAATTTTGTTGCTGCGTTGAGCCATCTTTCCGATGTGTTTTCTGGTCACCTCGTGGGCTTTCACCATCTTTTCCTGCAGCCGTAGGACATACTCGCCAGGGTTCTTTTCCTTCGGTGATGCGTCAACATGCCTGTAGATGAGGCTGGATTGCATGCGGACGTCTCTTCCTAAAGCTAGCAGGTTGGGGAAAGTTTAGTGCTCTCTCGTGGGGTCGACCGGAATGCTGCTGCTAGACAGGCCAAGTGCTGATCCCATTCTTCCTGTTCGCCAACGAGATACGCTCTGACTATGCTTAACATCGTTCTGTTGAATCTTTCTCCTTGTCCTTTCGCTGCCGGATGCTGGGCGCTAGTTCTGGACTTTTTAACAACTTGCACAAATCCTTGAAGACCCTGCTCTCAAACGCTGCGCTCTGGTCGGAATGTATCGCCAACGTGGTACCCCAACTCACTATGACGTCATTTAGGACTCTTGATGCGCATTCTTCGAAATTTGAAAACACGTCCGTTAACACGAGTATGTACCGGTTACCGCGTTGAGTAGCTGGAAATGGCCCTGTAAAATTGATCGCCAGAACATCCGAGGGTGCGCCAGACCTGACATGACCGATAGGCGCCCTAGGTGGTTTTATGGCTTTTTATCAGTGTCACAAACGGAACATCTGGCAACCAAACATGCACATTAGCCTTAATACAGAAACCAGTAATAGCCTAGCGCTTATTTTGCCTTAGTTCGCTTGACCCCTAAATGACCAGATGTCACACTGTCATGCATTCTACTTAATACCAACTTTCGCAGTGCGTACGGGGCAACCAGCTGAAGGCAATCGTGTGTTTCATTTAACATTCGAAACTTCCGATATAGCACGTTTTCTACTAGTAACAGTGACGAAATGAGAAACCTTAGGTAGTTAGAACAAAATAACCCACATGTTTCTCTACACAAACCGACAAAATAGTGGACAAAATAATGTTACTGTGTAACATATTTAATAAATGATGTACGATTATTTTAACATTCGTATGTTTTTTTTTTAAATTACCACACTATAAGCAAATGCAATTACTGATAATATAGTATATGTGTGCTCAACATATGTTTATATTATTAACACAGTGAGTCATATCGGTATATTAGTTTTTAGATAATCCATTGCACACCTTTATTCTTTTTACACAACTCAAAATATTTCTTCATATTTGTACAAATGTGAGGCAGGCATGTCTAAATTTACAACTTGCTGCCATATTTAATTCATGCAACATATAAAGGCTATTTCTTTCTGTTTTTGTCAGCATAACAATCCACCGGGTACGTAAGATAATCAAATTATTTTCCATAAATATTAGAAGTATAATTGCCGATCCGTCGCCCATAAATATTAAAATTATAATTGCCACCATGTCGCATATTTACTTTGATAAATATCCGTTTATTTATTTGTTTTCCCACTACTAAGATGTATTATGTTATAAAGTATGTACACTACATTACT
Organism: Dreissena polymorpha; assembly: GCF_020536995.1. Classification (NCBI taxonomy): domain Eukaryota; kingdom Metazoa; phylum Mollusca; class Bivalvia; order Myida; family Dreissenidae; genus Dreissena; species Dreissena polymorpha. The sequence continues at coordinate 27,955,148 of NC_068367.1, forward strand.
GCATTATCACGTTATTTTCACTGACCTTTTGATAACGCTGTGTTCATATTGTAAGCTACCTTACATGTTAGATACAATTGCTCATCTCTATGCGCTCAATTGTAGTTTGAGTTTGAGTCCAGCAACAAACTCTTAGAAGGAAGACGGAGACCGTTTAACGTTTTACATAATGCATCTTTATTCAGACAAGCATTAAATATTATATAACACAATAATATCTCTAGACTGTTAGAGTTGACTTAAAAAGGATGGACGTTTGGTGAACAGTTGCTCTGCTTTAAGGTTGTCAATATCATTAATAGTACTGATATTTTATGAAATACTAAAAACGTTCGTTTTACTTAAATACCGGTAGTTAGTAGTTAATGTACAAACACATTCTGATTATTACTTCTAATTCGTGAAATGAAAATGTTTTATGAAGTATTACTGTTTGTTTCTTACTTTTTGGAAGGGTTTTCAAATGATCGAACAGTGATGTTTGTTGTTAGCAACTGTTGCCAAAACTGTGCGGAGAACCTCCTTTTATACCCTTTGGATGCTGCAGATTTGGCTGCAGCCAAAGATTCAGCTGCAGCCAATCACAATCCTGCAACATCCTGCACCATGTATGGAAGTAATGCGGTTACATGTAAACAAGAACATACTTCTAATAATAATAAATCGACAATCATCATAAATATCACATCTTAATCAAAGTTGGCAATAAGTTTGATGACTTGAAACAATAGACAACTTTAAATATGCATGTATAACAATAAAATATTAAATGCTGCAGCATGAAATCTTAAGAAATTCTTACGCATTCAGCGTCTCAAATAGTTCCCTGCAAACTATTATGTTTTAACACTTAATATAAATGAAGAGTTTACAAGTTATAATAAATATCATCTTTTTATACAAATAGAGGAGTGAATATTATAATTTTACAGCCTATTTTAAAGTCAAATGCATGCAATAACACTCCACCATACTCCTACGTATGACGTCATCAATATACATTGCTGCAACGATTTTGACAGTGCAGGAATTTCGAATATGTTGGATTATTCTCACAACAAACAACATATAATGGACTAAACACAAGGTAAATACAAATATATAAATATATTAGATCTTGGAGAACATTAACTTGCTAAATGCAGTGCATTGTATAGACAAAATGTGAACAACAAAAATAATGTGCACCGATATTCGGATGAGGAATGAATTCGGATGATATTTACATGTTATACATGAAATATACATTACATTTCCCCCACCTTAAAAAAATAAAATACTCCTGAATTTTGAATGTTTACTACAATAACAAATTTAAAAGACAACAATAAGAATAATGTTAATGAAATATGTTAACTTATGACAATACTTAACATTGAAAAAGGTTTACCACTGTACATGTAAAAAAAATATACTTAATTCTTCTTCTGTTTCTAAAGACGAAGTGGCACATCCTTCAGGCGGGCAAGGAGATCATCAAGAGAGGAGTCACGGGGAAGGGCATCAAAGGCGGACAGGACTGACATCTGGCCATCTGGTGTAGTTGGATCTTCATTGCGGGCAATCAGTCGAACAAGATTGAAGTTCTGTTTCATTGTTGCAGCAAGGGCGTCGTTTTGAAGATCAAGGCTTCCAGGGAGTGCAAGAAAATTGTATCTAGCCCTCAGGAGAGATCTTGGAAGCGGCGTAGTGTGCGCATGGAGTGTCATAGCGACAAACTCGTAATAAAGCGTCTTCTGATCCGGAGCCCAGCAAGTCCATTCAGCAGGTGGCCAGGAGATAGTTGGAGTTATCTTGATACTGTTGACAGGAACATCATTCCATTCTCGTCGAGCTGGTGGAAGAAGTGGAAGTCGGCCTTCGAGAAGAAGCGTATGGGCCTTCGTCTTGAGGACTTCTTTGACCGAGGAATGGCGTGGTGTGGGGATGTAGACGGGAGGAATTCTGAAAGCTGATTTGTTCTTGGAGGACTGTGTTTGTGTTGGTACTTCTGCAGGCTCATAGTTTGGCGTTGATGATGTGTTCCCATGAGAAACTGGTGTAGGTGAAACGGGGTTGTAGAATGGGGAGCTAGAGTATAACGGTAATACTGCTGATGTTGGCTGATGATCACTGGTCTCTAGGTCTTCGGTGCGTTGCGGGGAGGATATTGAGACTGGTGTAGGACTGCGTAGGTCATTGTAGTCCAAATCAAGTTGAGTTAGACGTTCATCAATGATCAGATGTTTTGGAACGGGCGTAGACTCAGGTGTTTGAACAGTATGCATATCAGATGTTGATTTGGGAAAGAGGACAACAGTTGTAGGTGAAGTTGCTGCATCGGGTATGAAAGACAATGTGGAAACGGAAGCAGGAGTGACGGAAGGCAAAGCGACTGGAACAAAGGCTTGTGTAGGTAGTGCTGGACTTGAGGGTGAAGATGCTGTGGCGGCAAGATCAGGAGATTTTCTTGACGTGAAGGTGGGAAGATGGAGGACTACCACAGATTCAATCTGGTTGGGTTGAAGTCCAAGTAATGATGTAATAGAAGTATGATGGGATGGATTTCCTAGTTCCCAATGACCTGATGGAATAAATACTACCTTAGGCAGTGCATTCATACGTCGTACCAAACGGCTTACCAGACGAGCATCAGTCAATGCGGAGAGTGGGACTTTGGCTTTGATGTAAGTAGCATTGGAACAGCCAATGATGGTGCATCCAGTGCTATCCATAGTCACGGATTTCAGGATAAGCTCTGGGTTGTTGATTGGTGGAGTTGACACGGATGATGTTGACGAAGATGAAGTCAATGAATTCCAGCCTTCGATCCATCGGGTGATCACAGGAACGCGTCCTGCAGCCCATTTAGTAACCAGTCGTCTGGCTTCAATGGCCTCTGGATGCGAAGGATTTGGAGTGGGATTGGTCAGAAGATGAACTGTGGGATTTGTGGAGAAGTAGACGAGTTTTCTGAAGATAGCAGTCGTGGAAATTCCTTTAGTGTATGGTCGTGCTCATGTGGGTGATGAGCCCTGATATGGCGCCTCAGGTCCCAGTCGGACTTGAATTCTCTTGGATGCTTGCCAATGCACCACACGCAGATATACCTCATGCGGCGATGGTCGGTTTTTGCCAGATGGTTTCTAAGATCCCGTTTGCTGTGGAAAGCAGTGCCACACACCTCGCAATCCATGGCAGAATCTGGAAAAACAGATCTTGAGATGAACATGACATTGCATATAACCATTGACTGAGCAACTGTTCGCAGTATCCATCATTTTTCAGAAGCGATCTCAACAATCCATATAAACGCATTTATACTGGACTAGTTCGCAATAACGGTTTCTCATCGAAAAATACAGTTGAGAAAGGATCACGGTTGATCAGGCCGCTGCCTTCTCGGTTGAGCGCTCATTATAATCTGTAAACCGTTCTCACAGCCGAACTATTATCACAACTGCTCAAAAGTAAAGTGTCTCTCTTAGACACAGTACCCAAATGTGCAATACAGGAACAAGCTCCTTAGGCAATGCTATTTGTGTATGTCTTTTTCACTTTTCCAGTCATAAGCTCATCTCAATCTGTGTGTGTGTGTGTGTGGGGGGGGGAGGGAGGGAGGGAGGGTGTGTGTGTGTGTGAGGGAGGGAGGGTGTGTGTGTGTGTGTGTGTGTGTGTGTGTGTGTGTGTGTGTGTGTTATCCCTGTTCACTGAATGCCACTACAAGCAATCAATACATGGGCTTGTGTTGTTTAATTTTAAAATAAAAGGATGCTGATATATGCAAGCATCTTCTAACTATACTTATGGACAACAATAATTTACTAAAACATGAACAGCATTTACTAAAACATTGAATTAAACTAATAAACAATACTTTGCTTCATTTACACATTGCCATTTTATATTTGTGTTTGGTTTATTCCACAGGAAGTGCTTTGTGGAACCATGCGGGTACATGTGACCCTCTATACCGAACTAGCCTGTCGATGTGAATGGCTTTGGCTGGAGTCTTAAGTGACCTCTTTACAAGATACACAAGATCGTCAATTCGTTTTGTGACCAAATAAGAACCATGCCACTGCGAAGCAAGTTTTGTGCACACACCGAGACGCTTTGTTGAGTCGTGCACCCAAACACCATCACCAACTGACAACACTCGCTTTTTGGCACGAAGGTCATAGTGGCGCTTTTGATACTGTGACTTAGTATGGAGGGCTTTGCGTGCAACTAAGTGAATTTTCTCAAGCTCTTCATGAAACGACTTAACGTATGAAGCATATGATTGTTGATCCATTTGTTCATTAGACTGAGGAGGTAAGCCAATTAATGCCTGAAGAGGGAGAACTACATCTCGACCAAGGGTCATCTTATTGGGGGTCTGACCGGTACTTGCATGTATGGAAGAACGGTATGCCATCATGACTTGCTGCAAGAATTCATCCCAATTTCGCTGATTCTTGTTACAGTACATGGACAACATGCTGCCAAGTGTACGATTGAAGCGTTCCACTACGCCATTCGCCTGAGGGTGCTGTGCAGTGGATTTAGTAGGGTGAATTTGCAGCAGATCACACATGTCAGAAAATAGTTTTGATGTGAAGTTACTTCCAAGATCAGAGTGAATTGTTAATGGAACTCCAAATCGTGAAACAAAGTGATCAACAAATGCTTTAGTCACTGTTATGGCCTCTTGATTAGGTAGGGCAATGGCTTCAGTCCATTTAGTAAAACAGTCACATATAACTAGTATGAAAGCATTGTTAGAATCTGTTCTAGGAAGTGGCCCATATATATCAACAGCAATGCGTTCCATTGGCCCATACACTTTAGCTTCACCAAGAGGTGCTTTTGGAGGCTTGGATGGTTTTCGAGAAGCACAAGCATCGCATGTTGTACAATACTTTTCCACATCTGCTTTCATGCCAGGCCAGTAAAATGTTTGTCGTACTTTGTTCAGCATTTTTTCAGCACCAAGGTGACCAGCACTAGGGATATCATGAAAATATCGCAAAACTTCACTACGCTGTGAATCTGGTACAACTATTTTCCTTCGGCATTCTTCGCCTTCATACCAGGTGCGGTAAAGAACATTGGAATCAAGCAAAAGACGGTCCCACATTCTCCAAAACGTTTTAGTCTGTGAATTGTTGCCGCTGATTTCCTGCCAGCTTGGCCTAATGGAGGCTTGCAAAGACCAAATGATTACTTTTAAGGATGGGTCATCTAATTGAGCTGCACCTATACGAGAAGAAGTCCAGTCAGTGGCCATAGTGGGTTTTGGAATGGAATCAGACGTGGACATGGACCTTGTAACAGTGCGTGCAGTTGAAGAATCTGGCAATGTTGTTGATGGATCAATGACTGTTGCTGCAACAACAGGAACAACCCTGCATACCTCAGAATCACAGTGTTCGTCAGCATCATCGCTAGTGGTGTTTCTACTCTCCTGTGTGGCACACTTTGAGCAAGGAGACCGTGATAACGCATCTGCATTGCCATGACTCGAACCCGCACGATGGGTAACTATTAAGTTGTAAGTTCCTAAAGTCTCGAGCCATCTTGCAACTTGGCCTGTAGGACTGCATTATCTGTACGAAGTAACACTGTTTGACCAAACAAATAGTGATGGAAAGCGTTTAAGGCATGAATAACTGCAAGAAGCTCTTTACGAGTTACACAGTAGTTTTGCTCGTGTTTATTTAAACCTTTGCTGTGATATGCAATAACGATTTCTTGACCATTCTGTATTTGTGACAACACTGCTCCTGTGGCCTTATCTGATGCATCAGTATCCAAAACAAATTTTGAATCGGGGGTAGGATAACCAAGGATTGGAGCTGAAGTCAAAGCAGTTTTCAGAGTGTCAAAAGCTTTCGAACATTCATCAGACCATTCAAATTTACAGTTTTTCTCTGTAACTTTATGCAATGGACGTGCAATTTTGGCAAAGTTCCCGACAAACCGTCTGTAATACGAACAAAGTCCAAGAAAAGATCGGACATCTTTTGTGCTGCGAGGAGTAGGCCAGTTTTGGACAGCAGTAATTTTGTCCGGATCAGTTGCTACACCATCCTCAGAAACAAGATGACCAAGGAACTTCACCCGTTTTTGAAACAAAACACATTTGGAAGGGTTTAACTTAAGATTTGCTTGTTGAAGTCGCTGCAGAATATGCTCAAGCCTGGATAAACCTTCACTGACAGTCTTACTTGGAATAATTATGTCATCCATGTACAAAAGGCATTCAACCCATTGCAAACCTCTTAATACGTTCTCCATAAGTCGCTCGAAAGTACTCGGAGCGTTTGCTAAACCAAAACTGAGGACTGTGAACTGATAAAGACCCATTGTTGTAGCAAAGGCTGTCTTGTCTTTGTCTTCAGACTTCATGGCAACCTGCCAGTATCCACTATTCAAGTCGAGAGAACTGAAATATTTTGAACCAGACAATGCATCTATACAATCATCAACTCTGGGGAGTGGATACGCATCTTTAACAGTGACATCATTTAGCCTACGATAATCAATACAAAACCTTTGGGTGCCGTCTTTCTTGGTAATCAACACAACTGGGGTCGCCCATGCACTACTTGATGGCTCAATAATGCCACGTTCCAACATTTTACTTATCTCTTTTCTTTCGACTTCACGTTTGCCCAGTGGCAGACGTCTTGGTGGCTGACGAATGGGTGCAGCATCTTGTGTGTTAATGCTGTGCTGGACAAGATTTGTATGCCCAATGTCGCCAGAGTCTTTTGAAAATGTAGTGTGATATTTACAAAGAAGTTTATAAAGACCTTGTTTCTCAGAATCAGACAGGTGTGTGGAACTCCGTTCATACAAGTCAGTAAGATGGTCAGGGAGAGAAACAATATCACTGAGTTTCTGTACAGACGCAATGCGTTCAAACAGACAATCATGCTCAAAGTAAGATTCACAAAAACCCAAAGTTGTATGCTTGTGGATTTTAACATCAGAATTCCCATAGTTAAGTAAATGCATATTCAGAGTGTTAGAAGATGTATCAACAATACCACCGATAACAGCGACTTCAGACTTTGCCATAAGATCAAATGAAGGCTCTACATAACCAAGTTCAGCTAGATGTTCTTTCATGGGGATTTTGACGGGGATAGACATTCTTGTATGAGCTGGCACAGATATGGTTTGCATGCTTTCCACTCTACACACTTGATTGGCTGCACCGCCAGTCCACAGTGGAACCGCATTATTACCGATCACCAAACACGACCTCTTATAATTGATACAATCAACATGCTGTTTCAAGAAGTCTTGGCCTAAGATACCATCGGCCTCGATTGCACATACAACGAATGAAATATCAAAGCGCTCGCCGCACATTTCAACGATCAAGTCAACACTTCCGGTCACTGCCATTGGTTCCCCGTTTACTGTTTTTAGTACATTTCGCGCCGATCTGAGTTGAAAAGAACGTTCAGAGCCAATTGATGAAAACATTTTATCAGAAAGAAGAGATGTTGTTGCTCCGCAATCAATTAAGAAATTCACGGGTTTTGAACCTACGTTACATGTAACATAAAAACCATTATCAAACCTATTAAATTGTGAACCTGTTCGCGCCGTGTAAATTTCGCTAACTTTACTTGACGATGTAGGCCTATTGTGTACTAATGCTGACTGTCGGCCTTTAGAGTCAGCATTTAAAAGTTTCCCTGAACGAGGGCCCCAGATGGGTTGCCCTTAACTGGATGCTGGAGGTTAGCGGACCTGTCATTGGTTGCACTTTGGGTACTATTCGCCCTATAACGTCGCGGTCCGCGATTTGCGTTTTGTGGACACGATGCCCAGAAGTGATCACGAGAGTTACACCCGAAGCAAGATTTCTCACTCTTGCTGTTTACCTGTGGTTTACGCTCAACAGACGTTTCAATTTTGTCAAGGCGCGCATCAATTCGCTTAATAACGGATTCAATATCAGAACATTTGTCTGAATCAACTGCCCTTATGTTTGATTGTAAAGGCGTCCCCAATATGGATTCGTACCTTTCATTACAGAGACGGCCTCGTTTATGGTTAAACAATTGTGATCCATACAGCGACATTTTATTTCGGTAGAAACGAGTTTGTAAAGCTGATTCAGAGCTAGTTTTTCTTGCGAGCGATGATCCAGATCAGAGTAAGCTTTTTGACAAGAACGGCCACCGGAAAAACTTTGCGAAACCGAAATTTCGCAAACTTAAGTACCCTTTTTCTTGAAGGTTTGCTTATTTGTGATAAAGTATAAGATAAAAGTCTAACTTGTGATTAATAATTGGTTATTTTTGCTTGTTAAATGCGTTTTCTTCACTATGAACTTTATTTGCAAAGTTGGGGTTCCCATGGGATTTTTGTAATTTCCCATGGGATTTTTCATTATCCCATGGGAATTTTGGTTTCTCCCATGGGATTTTTCTCCAGCTTTTTTTATGGGAGAAAAAATCCCATGGGATTTTCAAAAACATAAAACACGTTCGTTTGTGCTTAGTTATCGATTATAAGCATTGTTAAAGCATTTGTGCTTATTTTCGTTCAATTTACTTTGATAGAAAAAAAATCCCATTTTTTTATGGGAAAAAAAAAATCCCATGGGATTTTTTTCTGATTTTTAGAGATTTATTCATGTAACCTTCAGAAACACTACCTTTTAACAAATGATGAGCATTTCTCGCGATTTCAACGCGTTATATCGTGTTTTAAAATAATAAAAAAATCCCATGGGATTTTTTTGGCCCATGGGATTTTTTTGTCCCATGGGATTTTTTTTCCCATGGGATTTTTTTTCCAATGGGATTTTTTTTAAGGTATAAGTTTCTAAAAGCTATATAATAATAATAATTATAATAATAATAATAATAATAATAATAATAATAATAATAATAATAATAATAATAATAATAATAATAATAATCGTGCTCAATATGATGAATTTGTACTTTTAAGCGACTAACATTTTTATTCGAGCCGATCGTCGAGTCCGAATGGTGAGTATAAGAGCAATTTACCTGTACAAATAAATCTCAATTGTGAAGAGAACGCTACCGTACTATAAAATAATCTTGATAATAAGTCATATCATTTCTCGACAGAAAATGAAAACAGTATCCATATTGATGTCAGCAATGTCCCCTGCTATGATAAATATTGACAAAATGAAAAACCTTGACAATAATTCCGTGTCGAATACGCATAAGATTATAGCAATCAAATTCATATAAGCATTGATAAGATAATTTGCGAAAATGGGTCTTATGTCAAATACGGCAAGCGTAGCTCCATTCCATAATGTCCGGTATTAAGTCACGTCAAGTTTCGTGGTCGAATAATAGCATAATAATCATTTTCACATTACGCGATTCATATGAGTTTCCCTACATATATTGTGTTAAAATTTATGTTACACTAATGTGCGATGATGAAAAGGGGATTTCGGTAATTCTACATTCGCCCGCCTAGTACCGAAATCCCCATATTTACGCCTTAAAGGATCAATAGGTCATCGGTATGAATGGTTTTTGACTTCACATGAATGTTAAGGTGCAACAAATTTGATATTAATTTTAATTATTAAGCACTCTTGACAGCATTAAGTTGCCTTTCAGTGGGGATTTCGGTAATTCTACACTAGAACTTAAACGCGCGCCGGTACCGAAATCCTGCTGTACAAACCTTCAAGTGTCAACAAAATTATTATAGTGTTTTTTTTCATTAGCAACCAGTGACATGTATTATCTCCCATTCGGTTACTTCTTTTGGAAAATAATTAGCGGGGATTTCGGTACTGCTACATTCGTACGCCCAGAGCCGAAATCACCCATGTTTACGCCAATCCCCCATATTACGCCTTAAAGGGTCTATATGTCATTATGTTTGGGTTTTGGCTTTGCATTAATGTTGATTTGTACACAATCATATTAGTGTTAATCATTTAAACACTCTTATCAGAATATTTTTTCCATTATTAAATAGTTTATTAATGTGAAAAATGTGTAAACGAATGTAAAAAAGGTAAAATGTACATTTAAAACATTGGTTACACAAAAGTATATGTAAATATAACATGACATAGTAATAATAAGTCTTCAGAAAGTATTTTCCAAACAAATCTGATGAAACAAATGATATCGTACTACCTTATTTACAATATGCTATACACTTCTGCAATTTAGTTATCAATGTTTAATCAAAGCATAAATCAGGATAATATGTTGCCTCTTAGCGGGGATTTCGGTAATTCTTAACAAGCACATAAACCCGCGCCGGTACCGAAATCCCCGCTGTACAAACCTTCAAGTGTAAAAAAATACTGATTTAGGTTTAAATAAAGGGAACAATAGTATTTTTGGCCACCAAAAAGCACTTCCGCGTCAACAAAACGATTGAAATTATGTCAGAAACCCAGCTTTTCATTGTATTTATTGCAATACACCATCGGCCGCCGAGAGCGGAATACTGCGCTTGGCCGCTAAACAATGTGGATTGCATCAAATTAAATGTCAATTTTCGATTTTATTACAAAAATAAACACTGCCTTTTTATAAATATGTCAAGCACGTACACTTAACAAAAAAATCGATATATCTTTATGTAATGTAGAAAAGTAAAGCGCTTTATATATAACAATGTTTTATAATGTCTCTCTGGTTGAGAAAAAAAAACTAAACAAAACCATGTAGAACATATATGTTTTCATAATTAAAAAAAAATATTTAATGATGCACGTGATGTTTTATAATTGATATAAGTTCACGTGTCATTGAACGAGTTAAGGGAGAAATGCGAATTAAATTACACATAATTAAAAAATGATACTATACTGTCAGCTTGATTTATAAATTGTGTTCCATCGCGCCAATATATTCATTGTTCCATGAAATTGTGTATAAAAGCAAAACGATTGAAATTATGTCAGAAATCCTGCTTTTCACATGAAATGATCTTTAACACTTTTTTTATTCCAATCAGGTAATTAATAATAATAGGGGAAGTCTATACTGTGTATTAGAAACTTGTTGTGGTGATCCCTATCTTATCCGCTCAATACACATCCACCTGGCTACTGTACAGAAACAATTAGATTTACTTCCAAAATAACTGATTTCATTAATTGCTAACTTGTTGTCTACATTTTAAATTAACAACGATAATGGATCAACATCACCGTTGCACAATTATTAAGTTCACAGTAATCTGTACTTTAAATAGATAGCCTAATTAAAGACGGTGCTAATAAAGAACAAAGCGTGAATGTGGATATTAAGAAATTAGATCCTTTTTTGCATGACACTGGCAGTATATCATTTTATCTTATATAAATAAGCCACATTTAAGACATGGATAAAATTAAAATAAGACACATTTGCATCTTTCATTTCTTGAAAAAAAAATAAGCACGCAGTCACATATAAATAAGATACATTGAAGACACAGAAAAAAATAAATAAGACACATTTGCATCTTTCACTAAATTTTCTTAAAAAACATGTGAAACTGAAGAAAAACATTTATTACTGACACATTATTCTAAAAGTCGACTGACAACTTAAGTTCAAAGAGGGATTTACAATTAAATAAGATCCATTTTCGCATGATGCTGGTTGTAGAGCAAGCAATACATTTCTTACTGACACATTATTCTAAAAGTCGACGGGCAACATAAATTCAAAGAGGGAACCACAATTAAATAAGATCAATTTTCGCATGATACTGGTTGTATAGCAAGTAGTCACATATTAATTACAGCTTGCATTAGTTGCAATAATTTTGTTAAGTGCGCGTGCTTCTGAACGTTGCGTTAAGCGAGAGTGTTGCCATTTTGTTAGTTTTATATTTTGGTATTATGTATGATTATTGCTTGTTTTGAATTTGAAATAAACGCTTTCTGGCAAATAAGCATCGTCTTAATTTTAATACAAATAATGAACATTTGACATACAAAATGTCCAATAACATACCGGCAATAACATTATATATATGTTAATTTCTGTGCATGTTTATACCGAAATTATAGCCGACATCGGCAGTTAGGGAAATTTAGTGACACACTTTAACACATCAAACATGCATGATAGTTCTTTTTTCATATGATATTCCCCTGGTTGCTTACCGGTGTATTGGTACAGTTGATAACCCCGCCGGGACTACAGTAGGGTGCTAATACACACGTGTATCGTGTTCAATACAATCGTCTTAATTTTAATGCAAATAATGAACATTTGACATACAAAATGTCCAATAACATATCGGCATTAACATTATATATATGTTAATTTCTTTGCATGTTTATACCGAGATTATAGCCGACATCGGCAGTTAGGGAAATTTTGTGACACACTTTAACAAAACAAACATGCATGATAGTTCTTTTTTCATATGATATTCCCCTGGTTGCTTACCGGTGTATTGGTGCAGTTGATAACCCCGCCGGGACTACAGTAGGGTGCTAATACACACGTGTATCGTGTTCAATACCCGATCCATGCTACAACGTGTAAGAACGGGAATTTCGGTAATTCTACCTTTTTAAGCTTGCGCACCTCTAATGGGCACATATCCAAATATAATTTAATTAATTATTTTCCTAATCAGCATCATTTCACTAAACTACATGCAAATTTGTAGGTAGCTTTCCATGCTTAAAAAAATAAACCGATTTTTTCAAAACCACCCTCACGCTCGGCTTTTGTCCAGTTTATTTTCACCCCTGGGGTATATAAAAGTTCCATAATTCATTCAAATTTCCAAATGTGGGCATGCAGTTGGTGTGTACAGATGCAGTAAAGGTGTTTAAAGTTTAAACAAGATGAAATAAGTATTCTTTTACAGACATTTATTTTTTACAAATTTTAATCTATGGAATAGCGCCATGAAATGTAAGTGATTTCAGCCAAGTAAAAATTGGGTCGGTTAAAAACAAAGTGTCATAAAATTCAAAATAGTATCATTTAAGTTATATTTTAAATTAAGTTTTTATAGAAACACTATATACAGCAAAAATACCAAAAAATAGACAGATTTACCGTTTACTTTTTGAAATAAAAATAAAAATGCAACATGCATCATTCGTATTTTCAGCAGTAAATTAATCAATTTAGCCATAACGTTGTTTTAATTTTAAAATTGAAGGATGTGCATACAATTTTCAACATATTTAACAATAAACATAGCTTATGTGCTATATTAAATCAAATTACGTTAGAAAAGAAATAAAACGCGTCGCAAAAAGTATGCGATGTCGGCAGGAATCGAACCTGCGCGGGAAAATCCCAAAAGATTTCAATTTTATCGCCTTACCCACTCGGCCACGACAACTTTACATCTGTGTAACCTTAAATTAGATATATATAAGTAAACAGGTAAAAAGGCTCGCTCGATCTTTGAAGAAATCGCGAAATCGTATTTTTCAGATGATAATTGGATCAAAGTCAATATTTATAGTGAAAATAATGTAATCTAAATGAATAAGTTAAACATATATCAAAATTCGAAGTTTGAAAAAAATAAAATGCATCTCTCGGAAATAAGCGATCATTGAAGATCGCCAATGGCTTATGAAGTGAAAGGACAGTTGAAAGTTTCCATTTTGCACTTTAATGATTCTGATAAT